>NC_135972.1:11888355-12098355 GCF_053455715.1 Rhinoraja longicauda | reverse complement strand
TGTTGCGAAAAAAGCACTTATTGAACCTACATTTTTAAAGTAGTATTTATTTATTGCAAGTCACTTAACATACACAGATCAGCATGGGGCCCCTATGCTCGTGGGCCCCCGGGCAAGTGCCCATCAGGCCCATGCGTTAAGACGGCCCTGATGGGAGCCAGTCACCTCCTCCTCTCAGTGAAGATCGACACAAAAAGCTGGTTTAACTCAGTGGGTCAGATAGCATCTCTGGAGAAAAGGAACGGGTGACGTTTCAAGTCGAGACCCTTCTTCAGAAGTTTGGAATTCTTCTTCTTGAGTCTGTAGAAGGGTCTCGACCCGAAACGTCACCCATTCCTTTTCTCCAGAGATGCTGTCTGACCCGCTGAGTTACTCCAGCTTTTTGTGCCTATCTTCGGTTTAAACCAGCATCTGAAGTTCCTTCCTACACATCCTTTCCTCAGTGCGTGGGCGTCATGCGTTCTCTCCCCTCCAGGACTTGGGTTTTGGATCCAACCCCAAGGAAATAAAATGCAAAGATTCGTGCCTCAGACGTTCATCTCAGACCGGTAGCAATGAATGTCGGAAATATTGGCGTTGGCCTGTTACGCTCTGTCTCCATACTCATCCAACTGAAGCCAAGCGACTGACCTTGGCAATTGACGCCTTGGTGCCAGAAGTCTCTGCCACAGACTGCAAGACTGGAGCCTTGCTTAGGCCGAGGGGGTGAGGAGCAGAGAGCTTCAGTGTTGACTGATCTAAAACTCCACTTGCACATTAATGAACCAGGTGGGGTTTTACATCAATCAACACTTTAATGGTCTATATTACTAATGTCAGCTCTTAGTTTCCATATATTTTAATCAGAATTCTACTTTTAGCAAGTTAAAGGCAACTCCACAAGCAGCCGTAATGTTAAACCTCGACCAAGTGTTGGCAAGACGCGCTGATCAGTCTGTATTGGTTTTTATTTTGGATTCTTTGACAGGAGTGGGACCTGGTAGCTTTACTTACAAAGTTTGTAGTGTCAGGAGCATATTGGTTTTATTAAAATCCCATCCACTTATGTTGATAAATTAACAGAAGGCAATTGCGCTGCCCACTCACCGTTGAATTTTCTTCACCCTCGGACGGTATGGCCCCCAACACAGGCACGTTCTGTGTTGTGTGTTTTGGCAGCTGCAAACTGCACTAAAATTACCGTTAGAAACTGCTGACAGAGCAACTGCGACTGCGATTTCAGTCGAAGTATGAAACAAAGCTGCTTACCAAGTCCGCACACCCAAACCTTCAGACTCGCTGTACGTTTATGGGCCATTAGGTTCGGCCCATTAGAGGGATGTGGGCCAAACACAGGCAAGTGGGACTAGTGTAGATGGGACATGTTGGTCTGCGTGGGCAAGTTGGGCCGAAGGACCCGTTTCCACGCTGTGTGACTACGACACACTGGCTGGATGGATTAGGAACATGTGATTAGGGCCTGTACTCGCTGGAGTTTAGATGGATGAGGGGGAGACCTCATTGAAACTCACTGAATAGTGGAGGGCCTGGATAGAGTGGATGTGCAGAGGATATTTCCACTAGTGCGAGAGTCTAGGACCAGAGGGCACAGTCTCAGAATAAAAGGACGTACCATTAGAAAGGAGATGAGGAGGAATTTCTTTAAGTCAAAGGGTGGTGAATCTGTAGAATTCATCGACACATACAACTGTGGAGGCCAAGTCATTGGGTATTTTTAAGGCAGAGATTGACAGATTCCTGATTAGTAAGGGTGTCAAAGGTTATGGGGAGAAGGCAGGAGAATGAGGTTGAGAGGGAAAGATAGACCCATCTTCACTATCTGCAAAACCACTAGCTTTTGTATCATCAGCAAACTTGCTAATCTTGCCCTGTATGTTCTCATCCAAACCATTGATGTAGATGACAACAGTAACGGGCCCAGCACCGAACGCTGAGGCAACTGATTCACATTATTCCCCTTATCATGTATCTGCACACTGCGGACGGCCCGATTGTAATCATGTATTGTCTTTCCAGTGACTGGTTAGCACGCAACAAAAGCTTTTCACTGTACGTCCATAGACATGACAATAAACTAAACTCAACTACTTGAAAATGTACTTTCCCAAACCTTTAGTTAGCGTAAAATATGAATAGTTGTTCCTTGCTGTTATTGAAATTACATTTATTTAAGTTTGCATTCCTGCCTTGGAAGATTTTCCTGTGTTGTGTTTGCCAGGTATAGGTTATTCCAATATTTACATGCAGTGGCAAAGTCTCTTCCCAGCCAAGCATGAAAAGATGCTGGTGCTAATCAGATAAGGGAATTATCAGCTGGTGTTCATCCAACCCAATCATCCTCCAATTTATTTGGTGCTCTGTTTTATAAACATGGTTATCTACTTTGGATACGATTTGCAGAGGAACTCGCAAAGGCTTGCTCTTATTCAAGAAACTATTTGTACTGCTGAGAAAAAGTTGACAGCTCTGTAAAGTACAACGGTTTGTGGAGGAGAGCAGGTTGGCTTTGCTACAACTGAAGGGTCTTGTGTTTCAGGAGACATTAACTAGATTTAGTTTTAGTTTTAGTTTTAGAGATACAGCGCGGAAACAGGCCCTTCCGCCCACCGAGTCTGCGCCGACCGGCGATTCCCTCACAGTAACACTATCCTACACACACTAGGGACAA
The DNA here is from genome assembly GCF_053455715.1 of Rhinoraja longicauda. NCBI lineage: Eukaryota > Metazoa > Chordata > Chondrichthyes > Rajiformes > Arhynchobatidae > Rhinoraja > Rhinoraja longicauda. The sequence continues at coordinate 12,095,687 of NC_135972.1, read as the reverse complement.
TTTGCAGTTATACCAAGCCAAATAACCTGCATACCTGTATCTCTTTGGAGTGTGGGAGGAAACCGGAGGTCCCGGAGAAAATCTATGCAGGTCATTGGCAGAATGTGCAAACTCCGTACGGACAGCACCCGTAGTTAGGATTGTACCCGGGCTCTGGCGCTGTTACGAAGCAACTCTACCGCTGCGCCACCGTGCCGCCGTTGAGAGTGCAACAGTTAGAAATACATGAGTCTCTCTATCCATTCACCAGTAGTAATCTGAACAAACCATGGCAGGGTCAATAATTGTATGGATAAGGGAGCAAGACTACCAAAGGTAAATACAAGGGTCTGGTCTTCTGATTATTCTCACAATGGCTCTCCTTGTTAAAGCAAGAATTTACAATGAACAGTGGGAGAATAATGAAACAAGATACAGTGGTATAAGTGATTGCTTCTTGAAGTTTGGCTACCCTCCTGGCTCTTCGCCACACTTTTTCTTTCCCTTAAACGCCAGGAAATCTAAGTTGAGTTTGTTGTCATGAGTACCCAGGCACAGTGAGTCGTGTTGACAAATAAGCGGAAAGACAACACATGATTACAATCAAGCCGTCCACAGTGTACAAATACATGATAAAGTGAATAATGTTTAGTGCAAGATAAAGTCCAGTAAAGTCCAATCAAAGATAGTCCAAGGGTCTCCAATGAGGTAGATAGTAGCTCAGGACTGCTCGCTAGTTGTTGGTAGGGTGGTTCAGTTGCCTGATAATGGCTGTGACGAAATATGTGTTCAAATCCCATTTCTGGGTTTTTGACATTTTTAATTGTGTAAAACATTCTGGGAATAAAGAAGGATGGTGAATGTATAAATGATTGTGAAACTATGAGGTTAAAATGATTGGGTGCATGAGTTGTTGTAGTGGATGTTTATTTAGGCTTGGTCTTCATAATCAAGATGCTGTGCTCACATCCAAAGATTGACCAGTGTCTGACACATCCTAAGATTGTACCTCTGCAAGGTAAAAGGTTTCTGATTTGCGGGAGAGAGGAATAATATCAAATATTAAATATCTTGATATCACAATCAATCACAATCATAATCACAATAATACTTTATTAGCCAAGTACGTTTTGCAACATACGAAGAACTTCATTTGCCAAACAGTCATAACAATAAAAAGCAACAGGACATACAACATACATTTTAACATGAACATCCACCACAGTGACTCCTCCACATTCCTCACTGTGATGGAAGGAAAAGAAGTTCGATCTCTCCCTTCTTTGTCCTCCAGCGGTCGGGGGCCTCTAACCTTCCGTTGATGGGAGGGCCTTGACTCCCATAGCCGGTGGCGGGCCTGCCTCGTCGGGGCGATCCAGCTCCTGCATCGGGGAGGGGGGGGGGTTCTCAGCTCCCCACGCCGGGTGATCTACCCCGGGTCGGGACCTCGTGCGGCTTATGGAGCTCCCAACCGGTCTCAACCCGAGACTGCGAGCTCCTGATGTTAAAGTCCACAGACCGCGGTTGGAGCTTTGATCCCAGGCAAGGAATCGCACGCTCAGATGGTAAGTCCACGCCCCGCGGTGGGGCTCAAAGGCAGTCCCAGGCAAGGCCTCCAGCTCCACGATGTTAGGCCGCAGAGCAACCGGAGATACGACCCGCAAAACAATCGCATCTCCGACAAGGTAAGAGATTGAAAAAAAGTTTCCGCCGACCTCCTCCCCCACCTGCCACATAAAACAAACCAGAGAACATTTACAAGGTATCACAAATCTGCAGTTACTTTCCTACCTTCGATTTGTACCAGCATCTGCAGTTATTTTCCTACAGAGAACATTTACACAGACTTTTAAACTTAACAAAAATAACACAAAAAGTTCAAAAGGGACAATTGCTACTGAATACAACTGGATATTGCTACTGAATACAAATAATGGTGTAAAATCATATAAAAGCTTAATGACTTGACAGTGGTAACTGAAGTAACTGAAATCTTTACTGTATCAAGATAATGGCCTGAAAGTATTGTACCATTTTTATGAAACTTTAAACATCTACATTTATGGGCAAACAAGTTTCACCCTTATATCACTTGAATCATATATGACATCAGGATGTTTGCTCTGTTATTTCTTGTGATCACAAATTTTCACTACAAATCAGTTATTGGTATCTTCTCTTAATTATTGGAACTAAATGGATGAAATATTCCAAGATGCTGAACGAATTACTGTATAGGTTGTGGTTCTGACTCCAACTCTAACCTGGAACCTTCACTAGTCACATCTGAAGATGGGTCTCAAACCAAAACATCCATGTACTCTGGAGATGCTGCCTGACCTGCTGAGTTACTCCAGCACTTTGTGTCCTTTTGTATATTAACTAACATTTACAGTTCCATGTTTCTACACACAGCAACCAAATCATCATACCATCAACTTGAGAGCAGTCCTGAACTCCTGTCTACCATGTTGGAGACCCTCAGACTATTTTTGATCAGATTTTACTGGACTTTACCTTGCACTAAACGCTATTCACATTATTCCCTTTATCATGTATCTGTACACTGTGGTTGGCTTGATTGTAATCATGTATTGTCTTTCTGCTGACTGGTTAGCAACAAAACGCAACAAAAGCTTTTCACTGTACCTCGGTACACTTGCCAATAATTAAAACTCAACTCAGCATTGCCATTCCTTCACTTTGCACTGTATATAGTTTATCTTTTCAGAGTCTCTCAAAATACTGGTTTCTTTAATATACTTTCAACACAAGAGCTCTTTCTTTAGGCTTGTTTTTTTAATCAGAAAGTTGGTCCTCCTTCTCCACTGACTGTATATTTTCTCTCAGACTTATTCTCCCGTTCGTTAGCAATTCTCCCGAATTTGACTATTCTCCAGTTTCATCGCATCTTCCCTTTGAAAACTGGATTGCTCCTACAATCATCCGCCTTGTACATTTCTCCCCACAGCCTGGCTGTTTCAGGTGCCAGATTTGCAGCCTCCAAATTAGCCTTTAACTGGCAGCTGTTAGTATTAACAGCTAATTTACAGGCGACATTCCTAACATGCTGGTAACACGTTGTTAATCATAGACGTGAGGCAACTTGGCACTGATTGACTTTCCTGTCCTCGGCTTACAACTAACATACTGGTGCGTTTCATTAGATTGGATGTGATTACAGTCGAAGGCAGGAATGCGTGTAAGCCCTGGCAGCGTGCGCGGCAAGACGGGTGGTGGTCAGTCCTTATGCCGTGCAGAAATGCCGACCGTCACAAACAGCTCAAGCGTGTATGCGGAAACCAACATCAGCAACAAGGAGAACTCTAACATCCCTCTCCCCTGCAATGGTGCAATACAAGGGAACCCAGAATTGCTTGCATATCCTTCACTGATGGATTTAAGGGGGAGTTGGTCATGTCCATTTGCAGGATTTTCATTGTAGTGAGGGAGGTGGTAATGGTAGAACTGCTCTCATGCAGCTCAAGACATCTGGGTCCAATCCCCACTTTTGTTGCTGTCTATCATTGTCCATCAAAGTATCATTGAATCATTGAAAGAATCATTAAATCATCAAATCATCATTGAACTGAATCATTGAATCATCATTGAATATTGAATCATTAAATCATTGAATCACCAAATCATCATTGAACTGAATTATTGAATCATCATTGAATATTGAATCATTAAATCATTGAATCATCAAATCATCATTGAACTGAATCATTGAATCATCATTGAACCGAATCATTAAATCATCATTGAATAGAATCAATGAATCATCATTGAATAAAATCATTAAATCATTGAATCATCATTGAATATTGAATCATTAAATCATTGAATCATTAAATCATCATCAAATTGAATCAGTGACTGTCTAGAACTTGCCTAATCTCCCTGTGACTGCATGACCTTCATTGGGGTGCTCCTCAAAAATGTCCCAGTTAGTTAGATACACTGATAGACAATAGACAATAGGTGCAGGAGGAGGCCATTCGGCCCTTCGAGCCAGCACCGCCATTCAATGTGATCATGGCTGATCATTCTCAATCAGTACCCCATTCCTGCCTTCTCCCCATACCCCCTGACTCCGCTATCCTTAAGAGCTCTATCTAGCTCTCTCTTGAATGCATTCAGAGAATTGGCCTCCACTGCCTTTTGAGGCAGAGAATTCCACAGATTCACAACTCTCTGACTGACAAAGTTTTTCCTCATCTCAGTTCTAAATGGCCTACCCCTTATTCTTAAACTGTGGCCCCTTGTTCTGGACTCCCCCAACATTGGGAACATGTTTCCTGCCTCTAACGTGCCCAACCCCTTAATAATCTTATTCGTTTCGATAAGATCTCCTCTCATCCTTCAAAATTCCAGTGTATACAAGCCTAGTCACTCCGGTCTTTCAACATATGACAGTCCCGCCATTCCGGGAATTAACCTAGTAAACCTACGCTGCACGCCCTCAATAGCAAGAATATCCTTCCTCAAATTTGGAGACCAAAACTGCACACAGTACTCCAGGTGAGGTCTCACTAGGGCCCGGTACGACTGCAAAAGGACCTCTTTGCTCCTATACTCAATTCCCCTTGTTATGAAGGCCAACATTCCATTGGCTTTCTTCACTGCCTGCTGTACCTGCATGCTTCCTTTCAGTGACTGATGCACTAGGACACCCAGATCTCGTTGTACGTCCCCTTTTCCTAACTTGACACCATTCAGATAATACTCTGCCTTCCTATTCTTACCACCAAAGTGGATAACCTCACACTTATCCACATTAAACTGCATCTGCCATGCATCCGCCCACTCACACAACCTGTCCAAGTCACCCTGCAACCTCATAGCATCTTCCTCACAGTTGACACTACCACCCAGCTTTGTATCATCTGCAAATTTGCTAATGGTACTTTTAATCCCTTCATCCAAGTCATTAATGTATATTGTAAATAGCTGCGGTCCCAGCACCGAGCCTTGCGGTGCCCCACTAGTTACTGCCTGCCATTCTGAAAGGGACCCATTTATACCCACTCTTTGCTTTCTGTCTGTCAACCAATTTTCTATCCATGTCAGTACCCTACCTCCAAGACCATGTGCTCTAATTTTGCCCACTAATCTCCTATGTGGAACCTTGTCAAAGGCTTTCTGAAAGTCAAGGTACACCACATCCACTGGCTCTCCCCTGTCAATTTTCCAAGTTACATCCTCAAAGAATTCCAGAAGATTAGTCAAGCATGATTTCCCTTTCGTAAATCCATGCTGACTCGGAACAATCCTGTTACTACTATCCAAATGCTCCGCAATTTCGTCTTTTATAATTGACTCCAGCATCTTCCCCACCACTGATGTCAGACTAACTGGTCTATAATTTCCCGTTTTCTCTCTCCCTCCTTTCTTAAAAAGTGGGACAACATTAGCTACCCTCCAATCCACAGGAACTGATCCTAAATCTATAGAACATTGGAAAATGATCACAATTTCTAGCGCCACCTCCTTAAGTACTCTGGGATGCAGACCATCAGGCCCTGGGGATTTATCAGCCTTCAGTCCCATCAGTCTACCCAACACCATTTCCTGCCTAATGTGGATTTCCTTCAGTTCCTCCGTCACCCTAGGATCTCTGGCCACTAGAACATCTGGGAGATTGCTTGCATCTTCCTTAGTGAAGACAGATCCAAAGTACCGGTTCAACTCATCTGCCATTTCCTTGTTCCCCATAATAAATTCCCCCGCTTCTGTCTTCAAGGGACCCACATTTGCCTTGACTATTTTTTTCCTCTTTACATAGACAATCGGTGCAGGAGGAGGCCATTCGGCCCTTTGAGCCAGCACCGCCATTCAATGTGATCATGGCTGATCATCCATAATCAGCACCCCATTCCTGCCTTCTCCCCATGTCCCTTGCTTCCGCAAGCTCTATCTAACTCTCTTTTGAATGCATCCAGTGAATCGGCCTCCACTGCCTTCTGAGGCAGAGAATTCCACAAATTCGCAACTCTCTGGGTGATTTAATTAGCCACCGATGCTTTGAGATAGGAAGGAACGGCAGATGCTGGTTTATACCGAAGACAGACACAAAATGCTGGAGCAACTCAGTGGGTCAGGCAGCAGCTCTGGAGAAAAGGAATAGGTGACATTCTGGGTTGGGACCTTTCTATGTGTCTATGCTTTGAGGTAACTTTACACCTCTCTGGAATATTTTCATCCAGGGTGGAAAGATAAGTGGCCAAAGCTCTGGGTTTTCAGTATGAGAGAGACCCTGAGGAGACACATTGCTGAAAAAGGCACCTACACAACAGGTTGCCTGAGAAAAGTTATTTTACATTAACAGAGAAACAATGCTCTTGGACAGTCCGAGTCTGAAATCCTGCAGTAACATGGCTGACCTGACAGAAACTTGCCGGTACCAGTCCAAATAGTAGTTGCATTGACTTTCCACATGTAGATGCAAGGAACTGCAAATACTGGTGTACAATAAAAGAGTGTTTGGGTAGGTTGAGAGGAATATATCAGGAAGGCGTAGAGTCTCTTGCCCAGAGTAGGGGAATCGAGAACCAGAGGATATAGGTTTAAGGTGAAAGGGAAAAGATTTAATTGGAACCTGAGTGGTAACTTTTTCACACAATGTGCAGTAGGTATTTGGAACAAGGTGCAGGAGGAAGTAGTTGAGGCAAATAGTATTGCAACGTTTTAGACAGGTACATGGATAGGACAGGTTTTAGTGGGATATTTGCCAAATGCAGGCAGGTGGGACTAGTGGAGATGAGACATGTTGGTCGGTGTGGACAAATTGGGCAAAAGGGTCAGTTTTCATCCTGTATGACTATGACACAAATTGGTGGAGTAACTCAGCTGGTCAGGCAGCATCTCTGGAGAAAATGGATATGTGACGTTTCAGGTGGAACACCTCTGAAGAAGGGTCCCGACCCAAAACTTTGTCAATCCATGTTCGCCAGAGATGCTCCCCAAGGTGCTGAGTTGCTCCAGTACTTTGTATCTTTCTTTGGTATAACAGGCGCCTGCAGTTCCCTATTAATATATCTTCACATTCCTTTGTAATATGATGCATTTTGAAGCATTTTACAAATCGCATGTTATGGAAAGAAATAAACAATCTTCAAGGTTGTACCTTAAGGGTTAGGTATGCACATTGTAATTATTAACTCTTAAATTTATTACCCATGGCATAGGCAGGAGTTCAAATTAGCTCCAGTCTGTTCATTTCAGAATTTTATGTCCATCACTGTGGGCATCCAACTTTATAACTGATCCAACCTACAATAATAAAGGGATACTGCTGTCCTTTAGACTTTAGAGACACAGCGTGGAAACAGGCCCTTCGGCCCACCGAGTCCATGTCGACCAGCGATCACCCCATACACTAGCACTGTCCTTCACACTGGGGACAATTTACAATTACAGAAGCCAATTCACCTATAAACTTGTACGTCTTTGGTGTGTGGGAGGAAACCAGAGAACACCCACACGGTCACAGGGAGAAGGTACATACTCCGCACAGTAGTACCCATAGTCAGGATCAAACGCAGATCTCTGCTGCCGGAAGGCAGCAATCCTACCGCTGTGCCACTGTGCTGTCCTCTTGGCTACTTTGAGAAGAGGCAGGAGAGGCATTTAAAGAGTTCGTTGTGAATGCAAAGGCGAGAGGATTTCAGATGTCTTAAAAAGCACTGTCCATTTAATCGTTCAATTTAATACATCTCTTGCACATGGCGTCCATTAAAATTCCAGTGACTTGGAACAACGTGATGTCATGGTTTAATTCTTCATTTGGAATGGAATAATTATTATTAGTTTGGGGGGGGAAAAATTGTACCAAGGTAACTATCACACCGAAACCAAACAATAGCCAATGCTCAACCCTCTGGGTTACCATAAATGCTAACGTTTGCTTATTATTCCATGAACTCCAAAAGATATTTATAGGTGATTTGTTTTGGTCATTTCACCAGTTTTGATTGGAAAATAGTTCAATTGATCGATCGAATTTCCTAAGGCAAATGCTAGTTTAGTGCACAAAGATATTCTCACCCTTCATCTGAACCTCTGGCATCTTGCTTATCACTATTACCTAGTGGGGGTGAAGTGCAGAACTTGATCAAAATGTTTGAGGAACGGGAAGGAATATTTCTTTGATGTTACAAGTCCTTTAGACAAATAAATGTCTGCACAAGTTTCAGGCTCGCAAGATTGGCTCTCAGTGTGTGGGAAAGAACTGCAGGTGCTAGTTTATACCGAAGGTAGACACAAAGTGATGGAGTAACTTAGCCGGCAGCACCTGAAAAGAAGGAATGGGTGATGTTTCGGGTCTGAGGAAGGGTCTCAACCCGAAATGCCACCCATTCCTTCTCTCCAGAGATGCTGCCTGATCCGTTGAGTTACTCCAGCATTTAGTGTCGAACAGCAGTGATATTTTGTTACTTAATTTTATCAAAATAGGTTTCTAGTTTGTAACAGATGCAACATTACATCTGGCAGGTCATTTCTGATCATGAGACGTTGTGGTGTCTCTTCCAAGCCAAGTGGACCTGTAAATCTGTTGTGCAACCAACCACCCCAATTGATTTAGCCCGCCTTTGAAGAGAAGGTACTCTGCTGCTTGTTGTGACACTATGCAGTCACCCACACTCTCTCATCCCCAATCATTTCAACAACACTTTCACATATTTAGCAGTTGCCGTTGTTCAGTCAAGTTCCTTGGCTTTGGGTTGTGTTAATGGGGAGAATGGTTTTGTCAATATGGACACATATCAAGCTATCAGAGAAATTGGCGTCAAATCTAGGACATTCCAGACAAAAGGACCCTCCAGTCAACTCCCCCACCCAACGTCCTCAATGCCAATTCTATCCTTTTATGTAGTCCACTTGAGGCCACTCTCGTTTGCCAGAGTGCCTCAGTACCACAGTCTGAAACCCCTCCCCAAATCCCCTCCTCATTTTAAACCGGGTCATTGTTTTTTACTGTGGTTAACAGTTCCTGTGTCAGCGCACGGACTGGTTAGTATCAGAGGGACTGTTTAGTTTACATGGAAAAAACATAGAAAAATAGGTGCAGGAGGAGGCCATTTGGCCTTTAGGTTACTTTAGTTTAGTTCAGAGATACAGTTAGGAAACATGCGCTTCAACCCACCGAGTCCGCACCAATCAGCGATCCCCGCACACTATTCTACACACCCTGGGGACAATTGACAATGTTACCAAGCCAACTAGCCTACAAACTTGTACGTCTTTGGAGTGAGGGAGGAAAATGGAACTCCCGGGGCAAACCCACGCAGGTCACATGAAGAACGTACAATCTAAGTACAGACAGCACCCATGGTCAGGATGGAACTCAGGTCTCTGGCTCTGTAAGGCAGCAACTCCTCTGCAGTGCCACCATGCCAGTACCAAAACCTCTCCCCAAAGCCTCTCCTCATTTTGAACTGGATCATTATTTTTTACTGTGGTGAACAGTTCCTGTGTCAGTGCACCGACTGGTTAGTATCATTGCCTTGAAAGTCATGTGAAGAGACGTAAACAAGGACTAATGCTGCGGAACCGGTGCGGCCTTGGTGCAATGCTCCAGGGGGACTGTTCTTGTGTGTGAATGTAGTTGTGCGCGTATGCAGGGCGATTTGTGGACCTTTTGCACAGTTGCACATGTTAACCAATGGTGTGTGAACTGAAAATTAATCTGCACTGTATCCCAACATGACTGGAGCTTCTCTAACAGCTGTTCCTAATAGGACCCACTGCTGAAATAACTTCCAAAATTCAGAGTGTCAGATTTCAACTTTAAGCTCCATGTGTTCATTTAATTTCTTAGACTTCAGTCCCGTTCTGAGGAAGTGCTACACTCCTGACATTCTGCCCAGTATGCTGATGAAGATAATTGTTCCAGTGGTTTAAATAAATATGAAATACGGTGGCATTATTTAAAGGCCACCAGAATGTTCCTCCCAGTATCCTGGACAACATTCTTCTCCCTCCTGAAAGAGTAAATGACCTGATTGTTCGAACCTCACTCACTCTGCCTAAAATGGATGCTCCTTGTACTTCTGAATCAACTGTGGTTGCAGTTCCAGGCAACTTTGTCTATAGAATTACATTTAATCATTTCATTGATTTTAAGGCACAATGGATATAAAGAAGGAATGTACTGAGTGTATTGCATTTAATGCACTTCCTTTACATATATGCTATATATTTTATATATTAGTCTGAAAACTGCAATGTTCAGGTTCAGGAACCGTTTCTTCCCAACAACATCAGACTATTGAACACAACGATCTCCAACTAAACTCTGAACTACGAGCCGTCTAGATTCTACTTGGGACTTTGGGCTTTGTGTTTTTTTTCACTATTTATTGTTTTCATTTATTGAACTACTTCTTTTGTTTGTTCATTACATTATCTATTCAGTATTGTGTTTACAAACCTCCTGTGCTGCTACAAGTAAGGATTTCATTGTTCCATTTCGGGATAAATGAGAATATATAGGGTGGCACGGTGGCACAGCTGCAAAGTTGCTGCCTTACGGCGCCAAAGACCTGGGTTCCATCCTGACTACGGGTGTTGTCTGTACAGAATTTGTACGTTCTCCCTGTGACCGTGTGGGTTTTCCCAGAGTGCTGCGGGTTCCTTCCACACACCAAAGACGTACAGGTTTGTAGGTTAATTGGCTTTGGTAAAAATTGTAAATTGTCCCTAGAGTGTGGGATAGTGCTAATGTATGGGGATCGCTGGTCGACGCAGACTCAATGGGCCAAAGGGCCTGTTTCTACGCTGTATCTCTAAACTAAACTAAACTAAACAACAAAACATTCTAAACTCTTGACTCTTCTTGATATATTTTTTATGAGTACAAAATTTGAAATTTACCAAAGGTAAATGTAATGATAGCTATATAAAAGTCAGCAGAGCTATATAACTACAACATATCTGTCCACAAAAAGCTGGAGTAACTCAGCAGGTCAGGCAGCATCTCAGGAGAGAAGGAATGGGTGACGTTTCGGGTCGAGATCCTTCTTCAGACTGAAGAAGGGTCACGACCCGAAACGTCACCCAATCCTTCTCTCCTGAGATGCTGCCTAACCTGCTGAGTTACTCCAGCTTTTTGTGAATAAATACCTTTGATTTGTACCAACATCTGCAGTTATTTTCTTACACAACATATCTGTCGGTGACTATGTTCTGTTGCCTTGGATGCACCATGAACAACTTATCAGTTGGCGAGGAGTTAAATGTACACATTGGAAAGTTTTCTCCAATTCTCAGTGACCTCTCCAAATCTGCAATCAAATCTAAGCTGCTTAAGTATAACCTGGCGTCACAGGCAAAACATTTGCCAGAATGATTCCAAAACGATTGCTCACAACTTGCAGAGAGAAATCAGTGTGGATTCAGAGCAGGAGATTAAAAGGAGATGTGCTCTTCCCCTCAGGCTAAGTACAGAAAACTGCAGCTTTTGTTGTGTAGGAAAGAAAACTGCAGATACTGGTTTAAATCGAAGGTAGACACAAGATGCTAGGGTAACTCAGCAGGTCAGGCAACACCTCTGGAAAGAAGGAATGGATGACGTTTCGTGTCGAGACCCTTCTTCAGACTGAAGAAGGGTTTTGACCCGAAACGTCACCCATTCCTTCTCTCCAGAGATGCTGCCTGACCCGCTGAGTTACTCCAGCATCTTGTGTCTACCTGCAGCTTTTGTTGACCTGATGAAAGTATTTGACAAACGTTTATGTTGGATGTCCTTGCAAAAGACTGGACGACTCCTCCGGTTCCCTCCCACACTCCAACGATGTACAGGTTTGTAGGTTAATTGGCTTCGTCAAGTTTTTTAATTGTCCCTAGTGTGTGCGGGTTAGTGCACGGGGTGATCGCTGGTCGGCACGGACTTGGTAGGCCGAAGGGCCTGGTTCCATGCTAAGGACCATCCGGCATCGAAAGCTGCCGTGCTTCTTTAATTCTGATGTTATTAGTTGGCTGCAGTGATAAAGATTGAAATCAGGAGCAGTCTGTGTGCAGGATCCAAGTGCAGCCCTGATTCCATCAGTCTGCGGTGCGGTGTTCTTGAGAACGACCCTCAAGCAAGGCATTGAGTTGAAGCGTGGCCTTCATTAAAAGAAAACGAAGTAACTTGCATTGTTAGAATAATAGCAAAGGAATTGGTTCAAAACGACATTCTGACGGTGAATAACAGACTCACTGTATTTTATCGCCGTCTTGGTGACATTTATTGTCACGCGTCAAGAGTGATAAAGCATGAAGAGGAGATGAAGGAGAGTTTAACAATGGATTGTGAGCATAGGATATCCAGGGAGTCCACCCCCTCCTTGTCTGACCTCTCGGCGTAGAGTCCAATTTATTTTTCATATACTTTGAAGTACATGTAGCTGTTGATGAAATGAGCTGAATCACAAATCCACACACCATGACCACTCTTAAATACATCAACTATTTAATTTGAATTTCGTTTTGGAATGCTCCCCAGAAGGTTTTAAGGCTCATTGCTTCTCAAGGACAGATTTTGAAGCTCACCAGCTCCTCCCAGTTGCCTGTGCTCTCCTCCATCAGTGCGAGGATGAAGGGCCAGAGTTTATTCATCCTGATCAATGCCTGCCCTCTCTCCGTGCCAGTGTGTACCTGGCCTGGGAGCCGAGGGTCAGTCTTGCTGGCCACAAACATCCCAACCTCCAATCACTGGTTGGCCTGGACTCGGTGGGCCGAAGGGCCTGTTTCTGCGCTGTATCTCTAAATCTAAAAATCCAACTGTGTGGTCCAGATGGTAGCTTACACCTCCAGAGACAGAGCCAGAAGCTCTATTTAGTTTAGTTTAGTTTAGTTTAGTTTAGTTTAGTTTAGTTTAGTTTAGTTTAGTTTAGTTTAGAAATACAGCTGGGAAACAGGCCCTTCGGCCCACCGAGTCCAGGCCTACCAGCGATCCCCGTACACTTGCACTAACCTACACACTAGGGGCAATTTGCAATTTTTACCAAAGCCAATTAACCTACAAACCTGTACGTCATTGGAGTGTGGGAGGAAACCAGAGCTCCCAGAGAAAACCCACGCGGTCACGGGGAGAACGTACAAACTCTGTACAGACAGCACCTATATTCAGGATTAAACAGGCTGTAAAGCAGCAACTCTATCGCTGTGCCACCGTGCCATGTGTCTTGAAATGCCAGAGGTATCTCTGATGTCCACCAAAGCCTTGTCCCTAGCTCTGCTGTCTATAAATGATCTGAGTTTCAATATATATGTCATTTTAAGACATTCTAAAACTATTAAAAGTGAAATAGACAATTAAAAATCAATTAAAATAATAACAAAGTTAACTAAAACTTGCCAGACTATTTATAGATGATATGGTATGTTAGACAAGACCAAACTAATTAAAATAGGTGCGGAAATTACGCTTATGCATCTGCTTGCCTGTGTCTTCCTTCTGACCACCAACCTCTTCCTCTCGTCCCTTGCTGCTTCTCTTTGCCTGTGTTCATAGGTTCATAAGTTATAGGAACAGAATTAGGCTATTCAGCCCATCAAGTCTACTCTGTCATTCAAACATGGCTGGTCTATCTTTCCTTCTCACCCAATTCTCCTGCCTTCTCCCCATAACCCCTGACACCCTTACTGTTCAAGAATCTGTAAATCTCCGTCTTAAAAATATCCATTGACTTGGCCTCCACAGGCGTCTGTGGCAATGAATTCCACAGATTCACCACCCTCTGACTAAAGAAATTCCGCCTCATCTCCTTTCTAAAGGTGCGTCCTTTTATTTTGAGGTTATGGCCTCTGGTCCTTGACTCTCCCACTGGTGGAAAAATCCTCCCCATGTCCTCTTCTTCATTGACCCACACTTCAAAACCACCTATAATATAAGAAAATAACTGCAGATGCTGGTACAAATCGATTTATTCACAAAATGCTGGAGTAACTCAGCAGGTCAGGCAGCATCTCGGGAGAGAAGGAATGGGTGACGTTTCGGGTCGAGACCCTTCTTCAGACTGATGTCGGGGGTGGGACAAAGGAAGGATATAGGTGGAGACAGGAAGATAGAGGGAGATCTGGGAAGGAGGAGGGGAAGGGAGGGACAGAGGAGCTATCTGAAGTTGGAGAAGTCGACATTCATACCACCGGGCTGCAAACTGCCCAGGCGAAATATGAGGTGCTGCTCCTCCAATTTCCGGCGGGCCTCACTATGGGACTGGAGGAGGCCCATGACAGAGAGGTCAGACTGGGAATGGGAGGGGGAGTTAAAGTGCTGGGCCACCGGGAGATCAGTTGCGTTAATGCGGACCGAGCGCAGGTGTTCAGCGAAGCGATCGCCGAGCCTGCGCTTGGTTTCGCCGATATAAATAAGTTGACATCTAGAGCAGCGGATGCAATAGATGAGGTTGGAGGAGGTGCAGGTGAACCTCTGTCTCACCTGGAAAGACTGTTTGGGTCCTTTGATGGAGTTGAGGGGGGAGGTAAAGGGACAGGTGTTGCATCTCGTGCGGTTGCAAGGGAAAGTGCCCGGGGTTGGGGTGGTTTGGGTAGGAAGGGACGAGTGGACCAGGGAGTTACGGAAGGAACGGTCTCTGCGGAACGCAGAGAGGGGAGGGGATGGGAAGATATGGCCAGTGGTGGGGTCCCGTTGTAGGTGACGGAAATGTTGGTGGATGATATGTGGGATCCGCTGGCTGGTGGGGTGGAAGGTGAGAATGAGGGGGATCCTGTCCTTGTTGCGAGTGGGGGGAGGGGGAGCAAGAGCGGAGCTGCGGGATGTAGAAGAGACCCTAGTGAGAGCCTCATCCTATAATGGAGGAGGGGAAGCCCCGTTTTCTGAAGAACGAGGACATCTCGGAAGCCCTAGTCTGAAACACCTCATCCCGGGCGCAGATGCGGCGTAGACGGAGGAATTGGGAGTAGGGGATAGACTTTTTGCAGGGGACCAGGTAGGAAGAAGTGTAGTCCAGATAGCTGTGCGAGTCGGTGGGCTTGTAGTAAATGTCCGTCACTAGTCTGTCTCCTGTGATGGAGATGGTGAGGTCCAGAAACGGGAGGGAGATGTCAGAGATAGTCCAGGTATATTTGAGGGTAGGATGGAAATTGGAGGTGAAGTGTAACAACACACGGAAAATAATCAGGTTCAGGAACGCAATTGAGAAATAAGAACACATTCACAATTCTTTTATTTTTTACGATCAAGGGGTGCAAGCAAATTTGTTATTGTCTCTGTGAAAAGTGAATGCTTTCCATTTTTGTATTTGATGCAAATAAACCTTATTATAAACTGTAGTTGTGGGTTTTGCCAGCAGGATGCTTTGGTGAACAGCTTTGTAGTGTTCAGTTAATCCATGTTGTCGATGCCAACCTTCACTTGGCTAAAAGGGCCTCCTTATGACTGAATAATAAATAAAAACAGAAAATGCTTGAAACACACAGCAAGGTGGCACGGTGGCGCAGTGGTAGAGCTACTGCCTTACAGCACTAGAGACCCGGCTTCGATCCTGACTATGGATGCTTGTCTGTACGGAGTTTGTACGTACTCCCCTAGATCTGCGTGGGTTTTCTTTGAGATCTTCAGTTTCCTCCCAGACTCTAAAGATATACAGGTTTGTAGGTTAACTGGCTTGATATGAATGTAAAACTGTCCCTAGTGCATGCAGGGTAGTGTTTATGTGCGGGGATTGCTGGTCGGCGTGGACTCGGTGGGCCGAAGGGCCTGTTTCCGAACTGTATCACTAAACTAAACTAAAACTAAGGTTAGGCACCATCTGTGGAAAGAGAAACAGAGTTAACAATTTTATTTCAGATTACCAGCATCTGCAGTCATTTGATTTTCCTCCTCAAGATTCATTTTCCTAATTCCAAAATTGTACCCTAGTTCCCTGAACTTTGCTGGCAAGTGGAATAAGTATTCCTGGTTATAAGACAATAGACAATACCGGGAGTAGACGCAAAATGCTGGAGTAACTCAGTGGGTCAGGCAGCATCTCGGGAGAGAAGGAATGGGTGACGTTTCGGGTCGAGACCCTTCTTCAGACTGATGTCAGGGGAGGGGTCGGGACAAAGATAGAATGTAGTCGGAGACAGGAAGACTAGTGGGAGAACTGGGAAGGGGGAGGGGATGGAGAGGGAAAGTAGGGACTATCTAAAGTTAGAGAAGTCAATGTTCATACCGCTGGGGTGTAAACTATCCGAGCGATATATGAGGTGCTGTTCCTCCAATTTGCGCGGGGCCTCACTCTGACAATGGAGGAGGCCCAGGACAGAAAGGTCAGATTTGTAATGGGAGGGGGAGTTGAAGTGCTGAGTCACCGGGAGATCAGGCAGGTTAAGACGGACAGAGCGGAGGAGTTCAGCGAAGCGATCTCCGAGCCTGCGCTTGGTCTTGCCAATGTAGAGAAGTTAACACCTGGAACAACGGATACAGTAGATGAGGTTGGAGGAAGGTGCAGGTGAACCTCTGCAGGTGATTCCTCCTGCCCTCCAACTCTACGACCACGTTTTAACCCAGACTTTGTCCCGCCCCCTCCCCTGACATCAGTCTGAAGAAGGGTCTCGACCCGAAAAGTCACCCATTCCATCTCTCCCGAGATGCTGCCTGACCCACTGAGTTACTCCAGCTTTTTTTCCTAGACAATACCGGGATATTGGGAAGAAGGGGTTGATTATCAGGCACCTTGCCCTTCCTTATGGTATTGACGGGTGACACTCTGCTCATGTGAATGGGCAGTGTAAGGCAACTAAAATTGTGAACGACTTAAGGTGCACATCTGTAATCCGTAGTAAAGTAAGTCTTGTCTTTAAACAGGGTAGAAATATAACAAGTCACAGACACTTGGAAAAGAGTTGCAAAGTGTAGGGCCAAGTTGAGGTCAAACACTTCACCCTTGGCAGAAAAAACACAAGCAGTAGACCAATTGTTCTATTAACTTGTAATTTAACAGCGTGAGCAGGGAGAATTCTGTTCCTAAAAGCATTCCTCTCCCCTGTTTGCTTGCAAGGCAAGAGCCCAAACTCACTTAGAGCAATAGCTTTACCTGTGACCATGGGGGAGTATGAAAATGGCCTGCCAATCGCTCATGTTGTGCAATCGTCACTTGGTCTTACCTAATAAAACCTATTGATTAGCCATGGGCATGATTGAAATGGCTGTGTGGAGTTTGCATCTTCTTCCTGTGGCTGCATGGGTTTCCTCCGGGTGCTCCGGTTTCTTCCCACATCCCAAAGACATGCAGATTTGTTGGTCAACTGCCCACTGTGAATTATCCGTAGTGTGTGGGTGAATGGATGAAAAGGTGGGATAATGTAGAATTCGTGTGAACTGGAGATTGATGCATTGGCAGAATCACTCCATATCCAAGTAGCAATTCTTAAAGTAGGTAGAATTCTTTATGGAAGAATTGTGGGGTGGAGGGGGGAGGGTTAGGTGGATTTCTCTGTGGAATTATATCTTGGGAGCAGGAGGGCAAAGAGACGAGCCCTTTAGCCCACAATGTAATGCCTCTCATTATACCTATCAGTAGAGATGGCACAGTGGCACCATAAATTGTCTCTCTTGTGTGGCATGGAACTAATGTACAGGTGATCATTGGTCGGCGCGGACTTGGTGGGCTGAGGGGCCTGTTTCCACGCTGTATCTCCAAACTAATACCATTTACCTCCATTTGCTCCATAGCCTTGGCAATTCAAGTACTTGTCTTGATGTTTTGTAAATGTTGCGAGAGTATCTCCTGGGCATGGCAATACCTCTGCTGGACTGTTGGTAAGAAAAGAATTTCAATGTGCGTTTGCACTTCAGACATGTCACAATGAAAGCACCATTGAACCACCGAACCACTGGAATGGTACAATACACATAGGCAGACCAGTAATCATTGCACAACCAAGATTTATTGGACTCTGTTTTCCCATTTAAGAATTCTGAATCATAATGGCTTTGAAAAGTCAAATTCTGCAAATAAATATATATTTTTTCATGAGATCTTGAAAAATGTCCTGTGCCATATCCTAAATACTCTTGTCTGCATAATATTTCCACTGGAACTTTTCTGCTGATAATTCACTTATTTAATAATTAAAACCTTTTGAACGACGAGTCTGCCAGACTTCCACAGGCACCAATCCAGGGATATGGAAGGAATATTGCAGTCAGATCTGTGCCAAGTTTCAAAAGTAAATAATTGGAGTTGTATCAGTGAAGCTGAAGCGTGGATGCAGGGCTCCTTTATTCTTCCAAAATGACAGACCTGGGGTATTTTCAATCCCCTGCCGGTAATTAGTTGTGCTTTACAGGTTCTTGTATTAACAATGCAGCAGAGTTTTTCTGTAATCCCCTAATTACTGCAGACACAAATCCCAGGGTGGGCACGCAGGCAGATCAGAACTCAAGCAACATAGTTTCCTCTCCTATCCCAGTGTGTAGATATCACATTACTTCACACACACACACACACCAAACGCACACGCACATGCGCACACACACACCACATACACACACCACATACACACATACACACAAACACAAGCACACACCCACACACACACACCCACACACCACATACATGCACACACACACCCACACACACCCACACACACACACCACATGCATGCACACACACACACACAGCGTTGCTGCACTTAGTTGCCAATTTGTCCCACATTTAGCTGCCTTTTTCTCTGTGTACATAGTGCACATGCTGTGCCGAGTGCGTTTTGATGAATGGTTTTCCTGAAATGTTTAAAATACACACGGAGAGCGCCTGCATTTCCATATTTTACACTCTGTGGCCTCTGTGTAATCGAACTTAATGAAGAATGCAACTCAGTGGGGCTGCTGCCTCATTTACCCGAGTTATTGACATTCCAACATCTTCTGTTTTGCAGAAAAGGTGCTTCATTTAGAATTACCATGGTGACCATGTTGGACTGGAGCTCCCCTTTTCTCCCTGTGAACCAGTTACAACATAGCAAAGATATTTTATCTCCTTTTATTTTAATATCTCTATCTCCATATGTGTTCTATGTTTACAAAGTCCAGATTATTTTCAGGCAGTGTTTTTACAGCTGATTTTAAAGTCTCGTGGTCTACAAGTCCATGAAGCACTCCACACCCAACCAAGCTCTTCATCGTTCAAAGGCCAGCCTAACTGTGACCCTGCTTGGTCGCCACTGTTAAACTGTTATATCAGAATGGGGATGCTTGCTTTGACAAGACTTGCTTTGCTACAGATTACAGATGTGTGAGATGATCTTCTCAGGAAAACCAAGACTACTGCGTAAACTGACTTAAAACCATGTCAAGCTGTTAATGACTATGACTCACCCAGGATTAAGACGTGCAATATAAGCATACATCTATCGGAAGAGTGAATGTTTTTCTGTCCAGGGCTCTCTTTCCATTTTGTCACTGGCCTTGGCACAAAGTGAGCATTCCTCTCTCTGACTCAGAAGGTTGTGGGTTCAAGCCTGCTCCTGCGACCAATAGATAGTTGGACACACCGCAGTTTAACTGAGGAGGGATAACCGCACCGATGAAAATGTCACTTGTAGGCTGAGTCACTGCACTGAAACTTATACACTGGTCAGCAGAACCAGTCTGGGGAAGGGTCCTGGCCTGAAACATTGCTTGTCCATTCCCTCTACAAACTCCGCCTGACCCACTGAGTTCCTCCAGCACTTTGGGTGTCGCTCGAGAATCCAGCATCTGCAGTTCCTTGCACTTCCATGATACTGAGGTTGCTTCCAGCTTTCCAGGTGAATGCAAGGGATCTCATTTCACTATTTAGAGAACACAGGAGTTTCCCTAATGTCCTTTGGACTTTAGACTTCAGAAATATAGTGCGGAAACAGGCTCTTCAACCCACCGAGTCTGCGCCGACTAGTGATCACCCCGTACACTGGCACTATCCTACACACTAGAGACAATTTACAATGTTACCGAACCCAATTCATCTACAAACCTGCATGTCTTTGGAGTGTGGGAGGAAACCGGAGCACTCGGAGAAACCCCACACGGTCACAGGGAGAACATACAAACTCCGTACAGACAGCACCAGTCAATATGTGATCTTCAACTAACTTTCCTAAAATCAAATGTTTTGTGGATCAACAGATAGTGAAGCTGCCTCATAGCGCCAGCAACCCTGGTTTGATCCTGACCTCTGGTGCCTGTCTGTGCAGAGTTTGTAAATTCTCCCCATAACTGCTTGGATTTTCCACCCAGTGTCTCCCACAAATATATGCCGTCAGCCTCTGTAAATCACCCCTGGTGTTTAGCTGAGTAATAGGAGAACTGGAGGGAGTTGATGGGAACGTGAGAGAGATGATAGGGAAATAAGTGGGGGAATGAGAGCGCTCTAAGAGTTGGCATAGATTCAGTGGGCTGAATGGCCTTCCTATATTTGTGAGGGAATATTGACCTCATTTTTTGTGGGGGTTTGTTATATGGAAACTGTCAATTTCTTATTGTGCCACTGCGTGTTAAAATACTAAAATTAGCTCTGCACCAATTTTGGAGGTTCTAAAGTTTTGGGGTGTGCTAGATTTCTTTCTATTTTTGAGATGGAAGGAATTTTCAATTCTAAGAGTCATACAGTATGGAAACATACTTCGGTCCAACTATCCCATGATGACCAAGATGCCCATCAACACAAGACCACCTGCTTGCATTTGACCCATATCCATCTAAACCTTTCCTATCTATGCAACTGTCCAAATGTCTTTTAAATGTTGTTACAGAAACTGCCTCAAATACCTCCTCTGGCAGCTCGTTTCATACACACACCTCCTGCAAGACTTCAGTTTGGCAGGCAGCATCTCTGGAGAGAAGGAATGGGTGATGTTTCGGGTCGAGACCCTTTTCTCCATCACCCATTCCTTCTTTTCAGAGATGCTGCCTGTCCCGCTGAGTTACTCCAGCATTTTGTGTCTATCTTCGATTTAAACCAGCATCTGCAGTTCTTTCCTACAGACTTCAGTTTGAGTTTAGTTCTTTGTCACGTGTACCAAGGTACAGTGAAAAGGTTTCGTTGCGTGCTAACCAGTCAGCGGAAAGACAAACACGATTACAATCAAGCCGTCCACAGTGTTCAAATACATGATTAAGGGAACCAGAGCATAGTTAAAGTAAGAAATGCTGTTGTTAGAGTAGAGATTTGAAAGAGTGGAGTGATTGTAATGCGTGACTGCCGATCCACTTCAATGACTAGCACACAAAGAGTCGCCTGGCTTGGGCACTATCCTGTCCCAATTTTAAGGCATGTGAGGGAAGGAATAAAAATATAATCAGTGACAAAACGAGACCTTCCACCAACCGATCTTTGCTTAGCTCCATAAGGATCGGCTTTATTCACAAAGACCAGAAATCCTACTCTGGTGGTCCAGGTGGTAGAGGCTTACTTAGCACAGCAACATTACTGATCTCAAGAGGGTCCTGACCAGAAACCTCCTCTATCCATTTCCTCCACAGATGCCGCCTGACCCGCTGAACTCCTCCAACAGTTTGTGCTTTGCTTACCGACTAGTACGTCGGGTGGCACAGTGGTGCAGCTGGTAGAGCTGCTGCCTCACAGCGCCAGAAGCCCAAGTATGATCCTAACCTTGGGTGCTGTCTGTGTGGCATTTGCACGTTCTCCCTGTGACTGAGTAGGTTTTCTCCCACACTCCAAAGACGTACAGATTTGTAAGTTAATTGGCTTTGGTAAAATTGTAAATTGTTCCCAGTGTGTAGGATAGTGCTAGTGTACGGGGTGATCACTGGTAGGCGCGGACTCGGTGGGCCAAAGGGCCTGTTTCCACGCTGTATCTCTAAAGTCTAAAAGTCAGGAGTAGAAACACCAGCTGCTTTTCCTTTCCCTTCCTCAGGGACCTAGATGTGATGGGCAGTGAACGATCCATTAGCACAGTGGAGCAGTGGAAGAGTTGTTGCCTTACAGCGCCAGAGACCCAGGTTCAACCCTAACCTTGGGTGCTGTCTGTACGGAGTTTGTACGTTCTCCCCGTGACAGCAGGGGTTTTCTGCAGGTGCTCTGGTTTCCTCCCACTCTCCAAAGAGGTACAGGTTTGCAGGTAAATTGGCTTTGGTAAAGATTGTAAATTGTCCCCATTGAGTAGGATAGTGCTAGTGTATGGGGATTGCTGGCCAGCATGAACTTGGTGGGCCAAAGGGCCTGTTCCGTGCTGTATCTCTAAAACTAAAACACAACAGGGACCAGGGATCGACGTGTGATAACAAAGAACTGCAGATGGTTTATTGCAAAGAAAGTCACAAAATGTTGGAGTAACTCAGTGAGTCAGGCAGAATCCCCAGAGAACATGGATAGGTGACTTTTTGGGTCGGAACCCCGAAAAGTTCGGGTTGAGTTTAGAAGGATGAGAGGGGATCTTATAGAAACATGTAAAATTATAAAAGGACTGGACAAGCTAGATGCAGGAAAAATGTTCCCAATGTTGGGCGAGTCCAGAACCAGGGGCCACGGTCTTAGAATAAAGGGGAGGTAATTTAAAACTGAGGTGAGAAAAAACGTTTTCACCCATAAAGTTGTGAATTTGTGGAATTCTCTGCCACAGAGGCCAGTGGAAGCCGAATCACTGGATGGATTTAAGAGAGAGTTAGATAGAGCTCAAGGGGCTAGTGGAATCATGGGATATGGGGAGAAGGCAGGCACGGGTTATTGATTGGGGACGATCAGCTATGATCACAAAGAATGGCGGTGCTGGCTCGAAGGGCCGAATGGCCTCCTGCACCTATTTTCTATGTAACCCTTCTTCAGATGAAACCTGGGCATTGGCTACTTCTTCAAATGCGTGTGCAGCAATGAATGGCCCTTTATTCACCCACTGTATTTGGGTTTTAGAAGTTTTCAAGTCAAAGCACAAATTGTTTGATATTCTCTGCCTTTATTGAGTGGTTGAGAGGAAGCAGATGAAACCTTTCCAATAGGTCGTCCACGTTCTGAGTGAGGGGTTGCACTTAAATTGGGAGGCGCAGTTTAAATATAAAGAGTTGGGAAACGAGATGACAGACAATTGTGATTTGTGGACATAAATTATGGGTTGATATGAGAATAGGGTCCGTGTTCAACCGACCTTTTTCTGCTTTTTCCTTGCTGTGCGATGGAATAGTTTTTAAATGTCGACGTTGCTTTAAACGCGACATTGGAACATTTGAAACACAAGTCATGTAACAAACTTTTTTCTCGCCAAGCTGCCTGGAAGGACTTAGTCGGTCGAGCAGAGCGAGGGAGGGGGGGTGGGGAGAGAGAGAGAGGAGGGATTATTGACGTTTCGAGTCCACACCCTGCATTAGGACCAACTTCTCTTCGTCTTGTGTATTTTGTTTTCCAGGGAAGGTGGTCCCAGAATTGGAGCTCAACATTTTTTTTCGAGGGGCTGTTTTAGATGGAATACGGCGCTGTTCGGGATTGGAGCTACGATTGATGCTGGCAGGAGAGAGAGAGAGAGAGAGACCCGGCCAAAAGTGTGAGACTCCTGTTGCAACTTAACTCTCAGTCACTCACTTACTCCCCACCACTAGCGCACAGTCTGCCAATGACTCTGACCGTAGTTAGGCAGCCCCGGACAACTTTCTGAACTTGATCTACAGGAGAGGGAGAAGAGGGAGAGAGAAGGGGGACGAGATGGGTTACGAGCTGGATCGTTTCAACGGGGAGGTGGACCCCGAGTTGAAATGCAACCTGTGCAACAAGGTGCTGGAGGACCCGTTGACCACGCCGTGCGGGCACGTCTTCTGCGCCGGCTGCGTGTTGCCCTGGGTAGTGCAACAGGGCATGTGCCCGGTCAAGTGCCAGAGGATGTCGACCAAGGAGCTGAACCACGTCCTGGCACTCAGGAACCTCATCTCCAAGCTGGACATCAAGTGCGACTACCGTGCTCGGGGCTGCGCCAAGGTGGTGCAGCTGCAGAGCCTGTCCGAGCATGTGGAGATGTGCGACTACAGCCCTGCTCGCTGCAGGCACAAGGGCTGCAAGGAGGTGCTCAACCTCAGGGACATGGACATGCACATGAGGGAGAGCTGCGAGTGCCGGCCGGTGGGGATGTGCGAGCAGGGCTGTGGGCTGGTGTTGCTACACAGGGACCTTGCACTACCGGCCGGTGGTCGCCACTCCTGTCTGCAGGCTCTCCGGGCACAGAGCGGCTGTCTGCAACTCCGAGCCGCCGGCCTGGAGCACGAGCTCCGCCAACAAGCGGCCCGCGCCGGCAACAGGGAGCAGGCGCTGCTCGCCCGCGTCTCAGCGCTGCAGAGCGAGGTGCAACTCACCGCACTGCGCTACCAGAGGAAGGTCCAGCACTACATGGGACACGGCAAGGGGGCGGCAGCCCGCTGTGGGGTGAGAGGGAGGGGGAGAGGGAGGGAGGGGGGGGAGAGAGGGGGCGAGGGGGAGGAAAGGAGGGGAGGAAAGGAGGGGAGGGGAGGGGGAGGAAAGGAGGGGAGGGGGGAAGAGAGAGAGGGTGGGAGGGGGAAGAGAGAGAGAGGGGGGAAGAGAGAGGGGGGGGGGGAGAGGGTGGGAGGGGAGGGGGGGAAGAGGGGGAAGAGGGGAGGGGGGAAGAGGGGAGAAGGGAGGGGGGAAGAGAGGGAGAGGGGAGGGGGGAGGGAGGGGGGGAAGAGGGGAGGGAGGGGGGGAGGGAGGGAGAGGGGAGGGGAAAGGGGGGGAGAAAGTGGAGGAGGGGGTGAGAGGGGGAGGGGAGAGGGGGAGGGGAGAGGGGAAGGGTAGGCGAGGAGGGAGAGTGAGGGGGGATCTGGGCAAGGCAGGGGAGAGGGGGCGCTCCGGGTTGGGAGAGGAGAGGATAGGAGAGGGTCAGCAGCGCTTCCTTGGGGGGGGGGGGGGGGGGGGGGGAGACGTGGAGAGAAGACGTGAGGAGGGGGGGAGTGGTGGCAGAGTGAGGGGCGCGGGGAGGTGGAGTGAAGGGGGAGCGGGATTGGGGAGGTAGGGTGGTGGTTTGGGGAGAGAGGGAGAGGTTGGATGAACAGATAGTGTGAAGGCGAGGAGGGAGAGGGGATCTGGGCAAGGCAGGGGATGGGGAGATACCGTGTAGGGGATGAGGCGGGGTATGAGTGGGGCATGTGGGGGGGGGGTGTGGGTGTGTACCGGGGTAATGCGGGATAGTGGCGGACCGGGGGGGTGGGGGCTTTGGGCGACAGGAGAGTGGGGGAACTTGGGAATGTGTAGCGACGGGAGAGGGGGTTTGGGGGGAGGGCGAGGAGTTGGGGAATGAGGATGGCTGGGGTTCTGAGCCGGCGCTGGGACTGGAGAGTCTGTTGGGGCAGGGTGCGGGGGTGGGGTTAGTATTGGTAGAGTGTGTGGTTG
This sequence comes from Rhinoraja longicauda, assembly GCF_053455715.1. Taxonomy (NCBI): domain Eukaryota; kingdom Metazoa; phylum Chordata; class Chondrichthyes; order Rajiformes; family Arhynchobatidae; genus Rhinoraja; species Rhinoraja longicauda. Next base: position 12,070,389 of record NC_135972.1, on the reverse strand, counting down.
GATGTCTGGGGTTCGACAAAAAGGGAGGTGAGGAAAGACACGAATGGTGAAGAGGGGGGCAAACGGCAGGAGAAGGGGAGAGGGGGTCGGGACAGTTGGGTAAACGAGGGGATTGACTCCCTGCCTCTCTCCCAGGTGCGTTGTGTGAATACCCTGCCACTGCCCAGTCCATCCAGCAGAAACAAAGAACCGCAGATGGTGCATAATAATGGTCTTTATACCAAAGATAGACACAAAGTGCTGGAGTAACTCAGCGAGTTAGTCTGGAGAAGGGTCCCGACCCGCAACGTCACCCACTCCCTGTTCTCCAGAGATTGTTTGTGTCTGACCCGCTGAGTTACTCCAGCACTTTGTCTCTCCCTGTACTTTCGAGTCAATGACAGACGCCAGTGATCGAGTTTAAACAGACCGGGATGAACTTAAGCGCAGGGATTCTCCCAGTGGCAGTGTAGACTCCACGGGACGGCGAAACATGGTCGATCGCCGTGCGATTTTTGCATTTGGCTCCCTTTTGGTGTTAGAATATAAGGACGGTTTCCAATATAGAAATGTGTTGAACATTTAACATCACCTCGAATCCAAAACGCAAACAAAACCGGGGAGGGTGGGGGAATATCGGCAATTGTTAGAGTTCTTTAAAAAAATCCATTAACCTTTCAAGTGCCAAAGCCATCTGTTTCCACTTTTGCACTTAACTTTGGTGCTAATTCAAAGACGAAGTTGATTGGAACTCACCGGGAGACGTTTGTTTCTAACCAGAAGATTAAATCGATTAGACACAAAGTGCTGGAGTAACTAAGCGGGCCAGGCAGCATCTCTGGAGACATGGAATAGGCGTGTAGGAAGAAACTGTACATGCTGGTTTACACCGAAGATAGACACAAAGTGCTGGAGTAACTCAGCGGGGCCAGGCAGCATCTCTTGGGGAAAAGGGATAGGTGACGCTTCGGGTCCAGACCCTTCTTCAGACATCTTCTCCAGAGATGCTGTTTGACCAGCTGAGTTACTCCAGCACTTTGTGTCTAATGAATTTAATCTTCTGCTTGGAAACAAACCTCTCCCGGTGGGTTCCAATCAACTTCGTCTTTGAATGAGTACAAATGTTATTCTAGCATTTTGTGTCCATTTTCGGTGTAACCCGACAGTTCCTTCCTACAGGCTAAATCAATTGACTGGCCGGCCGGCTCCTCAGTTTGGGGTTTGGCTGCCAATTCCAGCTCTCTCAGGCCTTTTAATGCCTCAGAAACCGGGTCTCCTTGAGTGTTGCTGGTATTCTAAATACAGCTGCCCACGGGAGCCCCTGCAGTGACTGAAATAGGGGATTACAAGCAAAACCTCCAGCAGCCTATTGTGTGGCTGCTGGACCTCGCATTCACTGCCCCAGGGCCACTGCGTTGGAGCTATTGTTTGTGTATGTGCTTACATTTATAAAAGTGGCCGTGAGGTTTTCCAATTCGTTTGGAGGCCAAATGACAGGCACGCAACTCTTACCAGTGAAAAAGATGGCAAATGAATTGGTTCTGCAGTAAGTTTGAGGTGGAATACATAATTTGAGAGGGGTAGAACGTGATGATCTTTATTTTTGATGGGTCTGTCTAAAACAAGAGGAAGTGGGTGCAAGGTGAGAAACAGCATATTTTGAGAGGACGAGAAGGGGAGTTTTTTTTCTTCTGCATATAATTATTTAAAATCTGTAAAACCATGAAGGCGGGTACCACCAGATTCAAGAACAGCCTCTTCCCCACTGTTATTATTATTAAAGGGTTGGACACGTTAGAGGCAGGAAACATGTTCCCAATGTTGGGGGAGTCCAGAACCAGGGGCCACAGTTTAAGAATAAGGGGTAAGCCATTTCGAACAGAGATAAGGAAAAACTTTTTCAGTCAGAGAGTTGTGAATCTGTGGAATTCTCTGCCTCAGAGGGCAGTGGAGGCCAATTCTCTGAATACATTCAAGAGAGAGCTAGATAGAGCTCTTAAGGATAGCGGAGTCAGGGGGTATGGGGAGAAAGCAGGAACGGGGTACTGATTGAGAATGATCAGCCATGATCACATTGAATGGCGGTGCTGGCTCGAAGGGCCGAATGGCCTACTCCTGTGTCTATTGTCTATTGTTATGAGATTCTCAGACAGCCTCTCATGAATTCCTGATCTACCAATCTACCTCATTTCAGCCCTTGCATATTAAAAAAAATATCAGCACTTTGTTTCCTTTTGCTTTTGCACTAACTGACATACTCGTGTGTGGTGCGATGTGCCTGGATAGCATGTAAATGTCACTGTACTGTGGCACATATGATAATAATAATATACCAATACCAACATGCTACTTAAGGAGGGGGTGGAGGAAGGTACAACATTTAAGAAGTATCTAGGTGAGCACATGTTTGCCAAAGCATTGAAGGCTAGGGTTTGAACACTGGTAAATGTCACCTCTGCAAATAAGACCGTCACTCAAAATGGTCATGGTTGGCTGAAGGACCTGTTTCTGTGTTGCACAAGTCTACGTGCAGAGCATTTATTGCTGGTTCGTGACTTAGTTTGAAGGTGTTTAAATGAGACGGTGATAGTGGCTACAGAGGGAATAAATAATGAATGTGACAATTTTCAGAAACAATTTCCAGACCAGAAACAATTGTTTTAACCTGCAGTTTTCAACACAACCTATCGTCTGAAGATAGGTTCCGACCCAAAAGGTCATCTATTCCTTTTCTCCAGAGATGCTGCCTGACCCATTGAGTTGGACCAACACTTTGTGTCTTTCGTCGGTGTCAACCAGCTTCTGCAGTTTATTCCTTCCTGGTTTAGTAGGGCTGGGTGGGTTAGATAGAATCATTAGAGTCATTATGTCATAGCGCTATAAACACACAGACAGAACCTTCGGCCCAAAACCTCCACGACGAGCAAGTTCGTAACCGAGCTCTTCCAACTTGTCTGTGCTTGGACCAAATCCCTTTAGACCTTTCCTATTCACGGTACCTGTCAAAATTTCTAATCCATCTCATAATTTTACCCACCTCACCCACGTCCTCCATCAGCTCCATGTTTACACAGTCCCCTTTGTAGGAAATGGTTGGCCCTCACACTAAAAATATGCCCCCTATTAAATCTGCTTACACAGGGGGAAAGTCTGTGGCTGTTCAGCATATCTATGCCCCCACATGACTTTGTATACCACTCTAAGGTCACCTCTCAGACTCCAACCTCCAAAAATACTTAATTCATTGTCTTTTATTCCCCAGAGCACCCCCTCACAAACAAAATGTTTTTGACTTTAGAGATACAGCGCAGAAACAGGCCCTTCGGCCCACCGAGTCCACACCGGCCAGCGATCACCCCATACACCAGGACTACCCTAAACACTAGGGACAATTTACAATTTTACCAAAGCCTAATCTGTACGTCTTTGGAATATGGAAGGAAACCTATACGGCGCACCCGGAAACCTATACGGTCACAGGGAGAATGTACTAACTCTGTACAGAAAACAGCCATGATCAGGATCGAACCGAACCTGGGTCTCTGGCGCTAAAAGGCAGCAACTCTACCGCTGAACAACTGTGCCGCCCTAGCCTGAGAGATTTTGCTTTAGCCTGGTGGTTTATGAATGTATGGTAGTGGTCTTTACAGGCAGTGCTCTTCTAATTTCTTGCACTGTCAATAAAATATGACCCAACTGATGTTTTCCAAAAGGTCATACTATTTGGAAGGGCAGTTGGCAATTAGTTTCATGTCTGTCCTTAATTTGTGTGGTGGCCTTAGCTTTGAAATAGAGTAAAAACGATAAGACTCAACCTAAATTCTCATCATTTTTTAAGAAGTGATTTTGGTTCGGATTAGTTTGTCATATACACCAGGGTGCAATGAAAGTCTTTGTCCGCTGGAACCCGTAGAGTAAACAGCAAGCGTGCCAGAAAATACAACAACAAATGCAAAGACAGTAGTGGAATCTAAAGTAGTCATTCTCTTTTAATGCGTGATGTAAAATAGAACCAAACAGACATTGTGGGCCGAAGGACCTGTTCCTGTGCTGTCCTGTTCGATGTTCTATGTTTAAATTCGATGTGACTGATGATACATCTCCTCTCCATTCTGGGTTCCTAAACTGACACAAATGAAAAGATCTATATAATAGTGTTATGGGTGATCCAATGCATTGAAGGGTTCATCTTGCTTGCTTGAGCTGAAAGAATGGCTCTGTATTGATTTTTGTCATTTGACCCGTTAGACATATTGTGTAAACAGCTGCTGCCTTGTTAGTCATCAATGGAAGGCATGGCTTGGATTTGGGGGCATTGATTTCCTACAGAGAGTGTGAGTTCAGCCGCTTGGTTTCAGGAAACTTTGGGAGTATTTCACCAATGGGGAGAGATGAGGAGCACATAAAACAATGCACAGATCATTGAAGCAAAGACATGGACAGCAATCAATTATACCAATGGAATGGCAATCTTTTCCAAAAGGAGATTAGAAAACAAAATGTGTAGGAAGGAACTGCATATGCTGGTTTATACTGAGAATAGACACTAAATATTGATGTAACTCAGCGGGTCAGGCATCATCTCTGGAGAAAAGGAATAGGTGACATTTCTGGTTGGATCCCTTCTTCAGATTGAAAGATAGAGGGAAGGGGGGGAGAAAAACTGGAGGCATGATTGAATGGTGAAGTAAACCTGATGGGCAGAATGTCCTAATTCTGCTCCTATACCTTCTGAACTATGGAGTTATGAACTTGCTGAAACCTAAAACAGAAACACAATAAAAAAACGAAATATCATATCACTCAAATAAATTCATACAATTAATATATATCTTCATAAAAGTATTGGATAACTCCCTTGCCTTCATTGAGTAGACTTCAAAGTAACACTTTGCTTTGTTTACTGGACTCTTAAGGAATACAAATGTTGGGGTGTAGCTGTAGAATTTTGAGTAAACATGAAGTCAAGTCGTTCACATTAACACATGTTAGCATTTTCATGCAAAATCCAAACCAAGGAATCTTTTATGCAATCCAAGGGTACAGTTAGAATGTTGGTTTGATATTTCATCTAATAGATGTAATAGACAGTAGGAGTAGGCCATTCGGCCCTTTGAGCCAGCACCGCCATTCAATGTGATCATGGCTGATCATTCTCAATCAGTACCCCGTTCCTGCCTTCTCCCCATACCCCCTGACTCCGCTATCCTTAAGAGCTCTATCTAGCTCTCCCTAGAATGCATTCAGAGAATTGGCCTCCACTGCCTTCTGAGGCAGAGAAATTCCACAGATTCACAATTGTCTGACTGAAAAAGTTAATCTTTGCATCTTTGAGAGTGGTGTATATTTAGGATTGTACTGGAATGTCAGTCTGAAATTTTGAGCTCACTTGGGTTGTGGGATGAGCTTTAGAAATGAGTAATGGTTTATGGTCTTTCTTTTTGGACATGAGGACAGAACTCAATTGCCTTTTCATCGGTATTACTATGGAGAGAATAGTTAGTCGGGTTGAATAAGACCCTCAGTTGTATTTAGAGATGCTGAATATATTTAGTTTCACTGGTTATTGAATGCTAACTGATTTCATTCTCTTTATGGTGACAGGGTGGAGAAACCAAACCATTAACTGTAGTTTTGCACAGAGAAAATGACACTCTTGGATTTAACATTATTGGCGGAAGGCCAAGCCCGGTGAGTGCAGAGGTTTCAATGATTTTGTATGGAATTTTATTTATGTTGCAATTGCTGGCATTTGTAAGTTTCTTAATCACCAGACTGCTTCTGAGAAGTTCTCTGGCAACGTGTAGGTTGAAGATGATTCCTGTTAGTGCTGGTGTTTTTGTCCAGCAGCTGTTAACAGATGTTGGCTCAACAAATGTTCCCTGACCAGGCCTCCAAAAAATGTTAACATGCCTGGAATTTGATATTTCAACTGAAACTCGGTATGACTATCTCCATCCCACAGACCATTCTCCCTACAGGAGTTTCATTACAGAGGTCTGTAGGGCAGAATGGATCATTTAGCCCGGTTAGGCAATGATACTGGTTATTCTCCACTGGCATCTCCTCCTACTTATTCCACCAGCCTATCAACATTTCTTCCTGTTTCATCTTCCCTCCTGCTCAACTGCAACTTCCCCTTAAAGACATTCATGTCATTAACTTCCACCATTCCATGCAGTAGCAGATTATCTGGGTTGTGTTTCTAAGGCGGCGCAGTGGTAGAGTTGCTGGCTTACAGCACCTGAGACCCAGATTCGATTCTCGCTACAGGTGCTGTCTGTCTTGTACGTTTTCCCCGTGACCGTTTTCTCCAGGCGCTCCAGTTTCCTCCCACATTCCAAAGACGTACAGGTTTGTAGGTTAATTGGCTTTGGTAAAATTGTAAATTCTCTCTTATACATAGGATAGTGTCTTGGGTGATCGCTGGTCTGCGCAAATTCGGTGGGCAAAATGTCTGTTTCAGCACTGTATCTCTAAAGTCTAAAGAATTCTGTGAATGATTAATTATTATGTATACTATTCCTAGTTTTTGATTCTTCCATAAAATTTCTCTGCATCTAGTCTCGTACCAAATGCTGTAATGTTTGAAGGTCTCTCTGAGATTGTTACCTTCCCTTTCTCTTCTAAAGAGCCTCAGCCCATTCAGTTTTCTTGATTTTATTCTCTGCTTTCTTTTGCAAAGGGACATATTCAGCACCACCAACACATGCAGTAATACTAGACAGATGCAGCAGAGCAGCACTGAAATGGTGTGCTACTTGTTAAAATGACCGTGGTAATTATTTTCAGTTAAACCTGCTGTTGTAGATAACTACCAAAAAGTGTAATAGCAACCTCCAAAGTTTCCTGTAATCACTTCATTACACAAAATGATCCAAAGTAAGAAAGATTACATGGTAGCTTATTATCCATGTAGAATTGATGGCATTGTACCTGTAAAAGTGCCAATAATTTAAGACTTTTCACAAAAGCATTTGTATATGTGTGTTTCCCAAACTTCCTGTTCTCTGGCGATCCTATGTTTATGCTCCAATATTAAGTCTTGGGATGCATTGTGGTTACATTGGCTAGACCACTTGAGTAAACTGTGCAAGGCCCAGTGTCAAGAGAGATTTCAAAGCAACACAAATGGTATCTTTCAGATGAAATATTAAACCATCAACACTCAAGTGAAATTAGAGATCACAGCACGGTTCTCACCTGCATTGTGAATGAGACGTGCAGGTCTCTCTCTAAATCATGTTTGTACCTTTTCTGGCACAATGGCAAAGGTGGTGGAACCACTGCCGCACAACAGTGCTGGCCGCGTGGAGTTTGTACTTTCTCCCTGTGACAGCGTGGCCTTCCCCTGGGTCCTCTGGTTTCTGTGCACGTCGCAAAGATGTGCGGGTTGGTAGCTTCATTGCCTCCTGTTCATTGCTCCTGGCATGTAGTTGACAAGTAGAATGTGGGGATTAAAATGGACTTGGTGTGGAAATGCTGTAAAATGGTTAGCACAGACCCCTTGGGCTGAAGGACCTGTTAGCATGCAATATGATTATTTGACTTCAATTTGAGATCTTTGCTATTATATAAGTCAGAACAAGTACACCGTACTTCTGAAGAAGGATCTCGACCTGAAACGTCACCCACTCCTTTAGCCAGTCCCACTGAGTTACTCCAGCAGTTTGTATCCATCTTCGGTGTAAACCAGCATCTGCAGTTCATTCCTACACAAGTACACCTTATACTGGACACACGCTAATAATAATCCTACATAAGTTGAACATATCTTCAGGTTTCTAATCCTTTTGTTCCAGAGATGAACTCCATTGCCTGGTCTGTTTTTTTTAATGGAGCTGTTAGCTTCTAGCACTATTTTTTTAATTAATCTACATTCTTTGATCCCTTTACTGCTCCACCCCATTAAAACTCCTACTTCCCAAATAGCCCATGGGCTCCTTTGTCTTCACACTAAAGACTCGTGTTTATCCATATTGAAATTTACTTGCCAAGTCAATTATGTGTGTTCATTAACACCTTGTATTTTGACACAATTTGGTGCTTCCCAATTTGTGCTTCTGATTCTTGCTCCATTCATTAACATAAAACTATGGTGGTCTCGGCGCTGCTCTTCGTGGAACACAAATCCCACTCCCTACCAGTGCGAGCAAATGTGTTTAATCCTATTGCATCTGCTTAAACATCCATTCTGCTGCTTGTCACCAGACACTGCATGCTCCAAACCTTGTTTAATCAGGACACAAACCAATTGCCTGTACCACAGGCTTTAAGGCAAAGTGCCACTTGAACTGCATTAAGTCCACGGGCTATTTTGGGCCGTTCAAGCTGCTGCTTGCTTGCACTTTGTTAAAGTGTGATTACTTGTCACCCTTCCCACCCCCCCATGTCCTGTAGAATTCCAGCCATAATCGTCAGTCTGGCTAGCCTGCTTGCTGAGCTCCACGCTGCTATTCAGTTGGAAATTTAACGTGACAATTAAGGCGAGAGTTTGGTCTCGACCCGGTTAACTCGCCCGCCTACAGACACCTTCTCCCCATCTTTTCTCCAGCCTCATTACCTGGTAAACCCATTCGAAGTTTATTCTTCACTCTGGTTGCAGAGCGAGAGCTATCGCAAAACAAATCGTTTTCCTATTTAAGTTTAGGTTAGTTTAGAGAAACAGGACCTTTTGGTCCACTGAGTCTGCACTGACCAGCAATCCCCACATACTAATACTCCACACACTCGGGACAATTTTACATTTATACCAAGCCAATTAACCTACAAACCTGCACGTCTTTGGAGACGTGGGAGAAAACTGGAGATCTTGGAGAAAACCCAGGAGGTCACGGGCACAAACTCCGTACAGACAGCACCCGTAGTCGGGATCGAACCCGGATCTCTAGCGCTGTAAGGCAGCAACTGTACCACAGCACCACCATGTCTCGTTCTCTTCCTTGCTTCCCCCAGTGTCGGCAATCTCCTCTGTGTGCCCAACCATTCCTTGCCACTTGCACACTTGATTGTGAATCACAGTGGCTGTCTTCGCCTGCCTTGGACGTACGCTCTCTTCTTCTGTAACCACTCTTTAAAGCTAGTTTCTTTCATCACTCTTTTCCTCAGTTCTCCCAATCCCTCACTGCAAGGTTCGGAGTTTTACATTGTCAGTGAATGCGTTGAGGCTCATGATTGCAGTATGTCTATTTTAATTCAGTTCATTCTCACATCACAAGACACAAAGCCCAAGAAAATAGGAGCATTGTCTCTTGAGCCTGCCCCACCATTCAATACAACAAGCCTCAGCTCTTCCTCTGTATTAGTTCTCCGCTGCTATCAATTCCTAATCTTTCTCAAATTTATTACCTCCACTCCTAGTGGCAGAAACAGGCCCTTTGGCCCACTGAGTCCGCACCGACCAGCGATCACCCCGAACACCAGCCCAATCCTACACACTAGGGTCAATTTTACAATTTACCAAAGACAATTAACATACAAATCTGCAAGTCTTTGGGATGCAGGAGGAAACCAGAGCACCCGGAGATAACCCACACAGTCACGGGGAGAATGCGCAAAATCTGTACAGACAGCAAACGTAGTCAGGATTGAACCTGGGTCTCTAGCGCTGTAAGGCAGCAATTCTACTGCTGCGCCACTGTGTCGCTAAACATTATAGCTGTACAAGATTTGTAGATATTGCAGCCAATATTCCGTGGTTGTGGGTCAGCTTGGTTTCAGATGTCCATGTAACAATTTAAGTGCCCAATGCTGTTACATTTCCTCCCAACCTGAAGCTATGTGGGGAATGTGTCGGAAGGAAGTGCAGATGCTGGCTTAAATCAAAGATAGACACAAAAAGCTGGAGGGTCTCGACCCGAAACGTCATCCATTCCCTCTCTCCTAGATGCTGCCTGACCTGCTGAGTTACTCCAGCATTTTGTGATACCTTCGGTTTGTACCAGCATCTGCAGTTATTTTGCTGCACAAAAAGCTGGAGTAACTCAGTGGGTCGGACAGCATCTCTGGAGAAAAGGAATAGGTGACGTTTCCAATCTGAAGAAGGGTCTTGGCCCAAAAAGTCACCTATTCCTTTTTACAGAGATGCTGTCTGACCCGCTGAGTTACTCCAGCTTTTTGTGTCCATCTTCGCTATGAGGGGAGTGCTGCCCATAAACTCTCACTTGCTCCCCACGCTAGTGATGCCCTCTGCTCTGTGCCATCTGGAATGTGCTGAAGCTGCCCCTGTCACCTTGCCCCTTGCACACCCCACACGTGCTAAGTTGCCCAGTTCTCGGACAGATACTGAACAGATACTGTTTCCACAGAGAGGATGCCTTTACCAGAGCCCCAGTCTGCCTACTGAGCTGTGCGCAGTGTAATTATTATGTGGCCTCCAGCAGAAATAGTTTCATTTCATTTCAACTCGAAGAAACCAAAAATAATCTGAGATGGGGACAGTCAGCAGTCATAACGTATGGAAGTGTCTGTCTGTGAGCTGATTATCTACAAACGAGAAACGTGCAGTGATTCTCCTGTCGAGTTAGCACTGGAAGGAGCGCAGCTGCTAGAATGCATGAATGCACCCAAGTAATTCCTGAAATGCTTTGTTTATTTCAGCTGTTTGATGCAGCATATTCTGAGATTTGCTCTGCTTCTGTCAGGGAAAGGATGGGCGCACAGTGGCGCAGCGGTAGAGTTGCTGCCTTACAGTGCCAGAGACCCTGGTTCGATCCTGACCTCAGGTGCTGTGCTGCAAGCAGTAGATTAAACTGTTCAATGAACTTGTTGTGACTTTGTTGGGCGCCGGAAACGTAGTGGCTCTTGCATACTGCCGAGGTGAGGTCTGCTGTGTGATTTCACCGGGTTGTATGCAAAACAAAGCATTTTGCTGTACCGAGGTACATGTGACAATAAAGTATCATTGAATTGAATCATTGTCCGTACGGAACTTGTACATTCTTCTAAATTGAATTTAGAAGACTGAGGGGGGATCTTATTGAAACATATAAAATTCTTAAGGGGTTGGAGAGGCTAGATGCGGGAAGATTGTTCCCGATGTTGGGGAAGTCCAGAACCAGGGGTCACAGCTTAAGGATAAGGGGGAATTCTTTTAGGACCGAGATGAGAAAACATTTCTTCACACAGAGAGTGGTGAGTCTGTGGAAGCCACAGAAGGTAGTTGAGGCCAGTTCATTGGCTATATTTAAGAGGGAGTTAGATGTGGCCCTTGTGGCTAAATGGATCAGGGGGTATGGAGAGAAAGCAGGTACAGGTTACTGAGCTGGATGATCAGCCATGATCATATTGAATGGTGGTGCAGGCTCAAAGGGCCGAATGGCCTACTCCTGCACCTATTTTCTATGTTTCTATTCTCCCTGTGACTGCGTGGGGTTTTCTCGGGGTGCTCAGTATTCTCCCACATTCCAATGGCGTGCTGGTTTGCAGGTTAATTGACCTCTGTAAATTGTCCTTAGTGTGTGGGATGCGAATCTGGAATATCATAGAACTGGTGTATAGTTGATTGTTGGTCGGTGTGGACTTGATGGGCCGAATAGCCTGTTTCCATGCTGTCACATGTAAAGTAAACTAAAAAAATTTAAAGGGTAGTTTGAATTAACCTTGGAAGCATGCTGATTATCACCAACACATTTTAAAGCTGAATTGTAGGATAGAACTGCAGATGATTGTAGGATAGAACTGCAGATGATTGTTTATATCAAAGATAGACACACAATGCTGGAGTAACTCAATGGGTCAGGCAGCATCTCTGGAGAGGGAGAATGAGTGACGTTTCAGGTCAAAGCTGAATTTCTCCATTCTATTATATTTTTTGTTACTTCCCACTTTGTTGAAAATGGAGCTCAGTATGACTGGCGATTTTTTTCCTAGACTTTAATATTGCCCTTCTTTGGCTATTTTTCTAACTCTCCTTAACTCTTACGGTTAGTGCAGTAATGATAGCCTTCAGGGCTACCTTGTTCCATGTCCCATTAATTTTATCTGTGGGCAACTACAGGCTTCAGAGATACAGTGAGGAAACAGACCCTCTGGCCCACCGGGTCCGTGCAGGCCAGTGGTCACCTCATACACTAGCACTATCCTACAGACTAGGGACTATTTACAATTTTACCAAAGCCAATTAACCTATCAACCTATCAACCTGTATGTCTTTGGAGTGTGGGAGGAAACCGGAGCACCCGGAGAAAACCCACAGATAAGGCAAGAGAATGGGGTTAGGAGGGAGAGATAGATCAGCCATGATTGTATGGCAGAGTAGACTTGATGGGCCGAATGGCCTAATCCTATCTCTTATATTCATGGGGAGAACGTACAAACTCTGTACAGACAGCACCCGTAGTCAGGATCGAACCCGGGTTTCTGGCACTGTAAGGCAGTAACTCTATTGCTAAGCCACTGTGTCGCTCTTAAGTTCTCGCCTGTTCAAACACTCTTAGACACTGGCATCCTTGTGCATTGTAGTTTTGCTCTGGATCAGTGTCTTATTGAAAGTTAGGGTCAGGCTGACTGCACTTGAATTTTTCTGACAACAATAATTGAAATAAAGTTTTCTTTCCTCTGGATTATATCTGAAACTGAGGTGAAAGGCACTGAAGTGAGTGGGACTTCTCTGGAATTCACGACAACTTCTGATGTGAGTGGAACTCCCATTGGAATTCCAATGTTCGCATTAATCATAAAGTGAGTTGTTGGTAGTATTTATAATCCAGTCGTGCCTATAACAGTTGATTTCTCCGGGGAACTTTTCAGAACTCCAGTGTTTGAATATTTTTAAATTTCAAATATCAACTTTATTCTGTATTAAAAAAATATATAAAACAGAAATTCTTCAAACACACTTCATACATTCTCTGTACATTCAAAAGTGCTATACTCAGTAGTCTTCATATCTATCCTATCCACCTAAAAGGTGGCACGATGGCGCAGAGGTAGAGCGCCTTACAGCGCCAGAGACTCGGGTTTGATCCTGACTACGGGTGCTTGTCTGTACAGAGTTTGTTCGTTCTCCCCGTGGCCTGTGTGGGTTTTCTCCGGGAGCTCCTGTTTCCTCCCAAACTCCAAAGACGTACAGGTTTGTAGGTTAATTGGTTTGGTATAAGTGAAATTGTTCCCAGTGTGAGTGTGATAGTGTTACTGTGCGGGGATCGCTGGTCGGTGCGGACTCGGTGGGCCGAAGGTCCTGTTTCCACGCTATATCTCTAAATTAAACTAAACTATCTCGCATTTCTGCTGGTGTGTAGTGGTACTTCCTAACCTCACTCCCAGCATGTTCACTGGATGTTTTCAAGAGATACAAAAGAGAGTTAGATTTAGCTCTTAGGGCTAAAGGAATCAAGGGATATGGGGAAAAGGCTGGAACGGGGTACTCATTTTAGATGATCAGCCATAATCATATATTGAATAACGGTGCAGGCTCGAAGGGCTGAATGGCCTACTTCTGCATCTATTTTCTATGTTTCATTTTCTATGTTTCTAGGTGTCCCTCATTGAATTCTACTGTAATCATCAAAGCCAATGCCCTGTTGCTAATTTGCTGCAGCTTTCCATGGTATTTCAATTATCTATGTACATGGATCACTTGTGCATTTGAAGCTCTCTTACAAGACTGTATTAGCACGTAAGAATCACTAGTAATGTGGAAAGTGTATGACAACACTTTTGACTTTGTGGGGGAAAAAATTGGCACATTTTTACCATTCGTTCAATGAACTGGAGACCCGGGTTCGATCCTGACGTTGGTGCTATCTGTGTGGAGTTTGCAGTTTCTCTATGACAGCTTAGGTTTCTTCTGGGTGTTCCGGATTCCTCCCACATCCCAAAGACGTGCGGGTTTGTAGGTTAGTTGGCCTCTGTAAATTGCCCCTGGTGCGGAGGGAGTGGATGCTAAAATGGGATAACGTAGAACTAGTGAGAACAGATGATAGATGGCCAGTGTGGACCAAAGGGGCTGTTTCCAAGTTGTATCTCTAAATTAAACTAAACCATGAATGTGCTTTCGTACAGCCATCCTCCTTGCTTTTGATGCAGACTATTTCTGAGGTTTTAGACTCCATGCTTCACTTGTTTATACCTGTGGTGAACACTTGCAGCTCCAATACATATCATTGCTGATTTCCATTATTCATACCCTACATACAGATCTGAGTACTTGCCAAGAGTCTGTATCCCGATACTGAGCTAATTTCCCAGACGTCAGAAACTGCCTTCAGTTCCTTGAAGTTCAACTTCTTGAAGTTCAGTTTCTTGAGTCACAGTAATAGTGTGGAAACAGGCCTTTCGGCCCAGCTTGCGCCAACCAACATACCCCATCCACACTAGTCCCACCTGCCTGCGTTTGGCCCATATCCCACTAAACCTGTCCTATCCATGTATCTGTTGAAATGCTTCTTAAAAGTTGCGATAGTACCTGCCCCAATCACCTCCTCTGGCAGCTCATTCCATACACCCACCCTTTGTGAAAAAGAATTACCCATCAGGTTCCTATTAAATCTTTCCTTCCTCACCTTAAACTTATGTCTGGTTCTCAATTCCCCAAACTTGGGCAAAAGTGTGTTTACCCAATCTATTCCTCTCATGATCTTGTACACCTCCATAAGATCACCCCTCATCATCCTGTGCTCCAAGGAATAAAGTCCCAGCCTGCTCAACGTCACCCTACAGCTCAGGACCCGAGTCCTGGCAACATCCATGTAAATCTTCTCTGCACCCTTCCCAGCTTGACACGATCTTTCCTACAACATGGTGACCAAAACGGAACACAATACTCTAAACGTGGCCTCATCAACATCTTGTGTAACTGCAACATGACCTCCCAACATCCATACTCAATACTTTGACTGATTCTCTGACGTAATTGCCCTGAATGGGAACATGCAGTGCTTATTCCCTGGGGCAAGCCTGCTGTTTTGCCTTCTCTGCGTTGTTGGAGGCTGTTGAGAATGCTATGGCTGGACTGTTGCAGTAATGATGGCTTCAGGGTAGAGCTTTTATTCTGTGGCAGTTTAGCACGTTGTCAAACTGCGGAGGCTTGCTTTAGACATTAGAGGTACACCAAGGACCTACCTTTGACCTACCGAGTCTGTGCTGAGAAAAGATCACCGTATATACTAGCAATATCCTAAACACTAGGAAAAATTTACAATTTTTACCAAAGTCAATTAACCTACAAATCTGTGCGTCACTGGATTGTGGGAGGAAGCCGGAGCACCTGGAGCAAACTCGCGCAGTCACAGGGAGAACATGCAAACTCCGTATACACAGTACTCGTAGTCGGGATCGTACCCAGGTCCCTGGCACTGTAGGGCAGCAACTCTACCGCTGTGCTTTGTAGAACGGGACTGTCATATGTTGAAAGACTGGAGCGACTTGGCTATATTTAAGTGGGAGTTAGATGTGGCCCTTGTGGCTAAAGGGATCAGGGGGTATGGAGAGAAGGCAGGTACAGGATACTGAGTTGGATGATCAGCCATGATCATATTGAATGGCGGTGCAGGCTCGAAGGGCCGAATGGCCTACTCCTGCACCTATTTTCTATGTTTCTATGACTAGGCTTGTATACACTGGAATTTAGAAGGATGAGAGGGGATCTTATCGAAATGTATAAGATTATTAAGGGGTTGGACACGTTAGAGGCAGGAAACATGTTCCCAATGTTGGGGGAGTCCAAAACAAAGGGCCACAGTTTAAGAATAAGGGGTAGACCATTTAGAACTGAGATGAGGAAAAACCTTTTTCAGTCAGAGAGTTGTGAATCTGTGGAATTCTCTGCCTCAGAAGGCAGTGGAGGCCAATTCTCTAAATGCATTCAAGAGAGAGCTAGATAGAGCTCTTAAGGATAGCGGAGTCAGGGGGTATGGGGAGAAGGCAGGAACGGGGTACTCATTGAGAATGATCAGCCATGATCACATTGAATGGCGGTGCTTGCTCGAAGGGCCGAATGGCCTCCTCCTGCACCTATTGTCTATTGTCTATAGAACAGCAGCACCAAATTTTCTCCTGATTACTGAGCACCTTAAAGCATTTTAGCTCCAATAAAGTGCTCTTGGGCTGAGGTATGCGGTGTAATGTAGGAAACTGTGCACAGTAGGATCTCACCAACTAGTGCAGGGATAAAGATGGACAGTCAGGTATTCAAGTCACCGGTCCATGCCGAACACCAAAGGCACTAACCCCACTTTAATCTCCCCACATTGTCCCCCCCACCACATTCTGCCATTCACCCAGTGTGTTCAGGTGCCACTTGGGATAACTTACAGCGGTCAATTAACTTGCCAATTGTACACCCCTGGACAGAGGAAGGCAGCTGGAGCACCCAAAGAAAACCTCGCTGCCAATGCAAACTCCACACAGACAGGACTGCGGTTTAGGAGTGAAGCAGGGTCACTGGAGCTGTGAGGCAGTGGTTCTACCAGAGGCACCATTGTGCCACTCACAATATATATCAAAGGTACTTCATTAGCTGTTAAGTTTATATATTGATAAGTTCTTGGAACAGAATTAGGCCATTTAGCCCAAATCTACTCCACCATTCAATCATGGCTGATCTATCTTTCTGAGACTATGGCCTCTTGCACACTATCCAGGCTTTAAACACTTGAGAACATCCTGAAATTGCAAAAGGTGCTCTACAAATGCCCCCACTGTGCTGATTTCAGTGAGAGTTGGCGGACGCTGGTCTGGATAATGGGGAAGGAAAGTTTGAGTTTAGTGTCTCGGCTGAAACATAAAGCAGCCGCAGTGAATCTGTAGTGACTGAGTTTGGCTGGAAAGGCATTGAACTCATTTCAGAAGCTTGCTTATTAACTGCAGCTTGAAGCGGATTAGTTCTTGTCCTGTTGATGCCTGCGATTTACGAATTTGTGCATGAGTTGCCGTTAAATAACATTGGAGGAAATCTATTTAATTGCTGGAGGGGGGAGGGGGGGGGGGGGGGGGGGGGGGGGAGAAAGAACAATGTTGGCCAGAGGTAATGATTTATTTGATCAAATCACTTCATGTTGTGGCTCATTCTTCTGACAAGGATTATGACTGTGGTTTAAGGTCTCACATAATGTACTGATACTAGCTGATATCAGTCAGCTGTGACTAAGTGGCAGTGCACTTGCACCTGAATGGGGTTGCAGGGTTACACCCTTGATGTAAGCGGCACAGTGGTCTTGCTAGTAGAGCTTCACAATCACAGCTCCAGCTTAATCGTGACCTGTGTCGCTCTCTGTGTGGAGTTTGCATGTTCTCTCTCTCTGACTGCATAGATTTCCTCCATGTGTTTCACTTTCCTCTCATTGCATAAAGAGGCATGCGTTTGGGCCAACTGTATGCTCGGCCCATACAGTTAAATGGCCACTGCAAAGTGCCCCTTGCGTGTAGGTGAGTGGTGGAATCTTGAGGAAGTTAAATATTGGGGAGTATAAAAAAAACAAGATTTATGTACAATGAGCGTACACAGTGGCTGGTGATTGGTGGGGACCAGGCCTCGGCACAGGTCAGCTGGGCTGCCCGGCTGAAGAAAGCTCGTTCAAACCATGGACTTTCATATTGTCCAAGCAACGTGGCTGAAGAGGGTGAAGGGGCGTCGTACTGACAAAGAACCAGGGAGGAAAGCAATTTCAGAGCCAACCCTTCCTTTCTCACTCCAGTGAGGAAGGTTATCATGGGAGGCATCAGGGTATAGATCAGCAACAGAAATGGGTGGAGAAATGGCAGCTGGCGTTTAATCTGATCAAATGTGAGGTGTTGCACTTTGGGAGGTCAAATGTAAGGGGAAAATAAACAATTAATGGCATGACCCTTAACTCTTGATGAAATCTTGTGGGGGAGGAGGGGATGGATATAAGAAATGGGAAGTTTTTGTAAACGTTACATCAATTTGAAAACTTGCAAATTGTCTCAAATAATGACCTCATCCCAAAAGCATGTTTCTCTGTTTCCATCATCTGGATTGAACTGAGTATTGGCTTTGGAGGCAATTGAATCTGGGTTTACTTTACTTGAAAGTAAAGTAGAAGGACGGGGACTCATTGAGAGAGCCACACAAGTCAATGTTTTGCACAGTTTTTGCTTTGGATATATTTTTTATTCTGAAGAAAGTTTATGTTTAAACTTTAAAAAAGAAGGCTCTCTGTGGGTGGTGTAGTGGTAGAGCTACTGCCTGACAGTGCCAGAGACCTGGGTTCCATCCTGACCACGGGTGCTGTCTGTACGGAGTTTGTACGTTCTCCCCGTGACCTGCGTGGGTTTTCTCCGAGATCTTCAGTTTCCTCCCACACTCCAACGACGTAAAGGTTTGTTGGTTAATTGGTTTGGTAAAAAATGTCCCTAGTGTGTGTCGGGTAGTGTTACTTTGCGGGGATCGCTGGTCAATGTGGACTCGGTGGGCCAAAGGGCCAGTTTCCGCGCTCTCTCTAAACTAAACTCTGGGGAGAAAACTGTCTTCAGTCCTTCTGCTGCTGCTGGGCATTTAGGGGCAGAGTCTGGTGGGGACATCTCTCAAATAAGGGAAGGGATATCACCCTTGGGGGCCACAGGGGGGCAAGGTGCTTTATGTGATGCCAGGTGCTAACACTACTCAGTATAACACTTTAGAGTGTCAAGACATTAAAACGTATGAAGTGTTTTTGTATGGGATGTTTTAGTTTATAATTTTTATTCTGAATAAAATTTATTTATGAAATTAAAAAACGTCACTGACATTAATTTATAGCACCAGTGTGTGATTTGTCAAGGTTTTAATTTTTAACATGTTTTTTTGTTTGGTGGAAATCAATTGATTGGCTGAATGATTGGCTGGAAGAGGCTTAATACTTCTACTGGGACAAGAGAGAGTGTTCGAGATACTGGTGCAGCACTTGGCCTCTTAGACTAATGGATACTCTTTTCTGTCCGCCAGCCTATTTTTAGTTGCCATCAGTGAGCTATTTTAAACAACTATTTTGACATGCTGATCTGTCACGGAGTGTGCAGGTGTGTTTCTGGATAAGTCTTCCACTTTGAGAGCAACCAGCAGAGGCATTGAGGAACTGCGAGTTAAAAATAATCACTTGCACTGTTTTCCTTCTTTGCCTCAAATACTGATCACAGTCAATGCCACGAGGGTGAATCAACATAAAGTTTGATAGATTTTCCCAAATCTCAACAAATTCTGGAAAAAAAAAAAACTGGAGTACTTTCAACGCTGTTTTATTGACGTGAATAACGTGTGCATTGTAGAAATAGAGATGCACCCTGGAGTCTAAGCAAGGAGTTTAAGCAACCTTAAATGTCACCTATCCACGTCCTCCAGAAATGCTGCCTTACCCGCTGAGTTACTCCAGCACTTTATTTTTCTGAACTAGTATCTAGTTGCTTATGTCTCCATGTTCTGTTCCCTTGATACTTTTCCCCTTCTGACTCTCCCCTTGCTTTGCTTCGTAGAACAGCGAGGATGATTCTTCGAGTGAAGTAATTTACGTTTCCAAAGTCATGGAGAAGGGACCTGCGAACAGGCCCGATGGACTCCAAGTTCAGGACAGGATCATCGAGGTAAGGGAGATGTGGCTAATTGTACTGATGCCTGCAATTCACCCAACTTGTCTGAACGCATTCCACGCTTCCTTTTAAGGACGCCGTGCTCACTTTGAGCTTAATGCAAAAAACATTTCATCTTCTACTTATGTGAAGCGTTGGCAATTTTCAGGAAAGAAAATCCCTTCAATGCTTTGTAGACCTCCCAGAAAAAATAAACAGGCAGTGATTTGGCTGCAGGGCTTATGTCGTCTCGTGCTTGCCTGCAGGATTTGATCGGTGGAGGGTGCACAATATGTTTATCCATGTGACAAGGAGATCAGCGGCACAATTAAGGGTTCTTCCCTTCCAAACTTGAAGTAGTGGCGGCATGAGGAGATTTCACATCGCACAAAGTGATGTGCTGTTGATGTTCCCTGCTGGGACTAATTTGAGGCGATTGGCTAAGGGTAGCGCACAGGAAAAATATCATAAGGTAGTTAGGTCCGTTGGTTTTTTTTCCAGGGTGTTCAGTAAACAATTGCAGTGTCAGTGCACATGATATTTAAACACTTCTTGGCCTGAGCAAGCAGTCGTGGTAAACCCAAGCCTTTTGTTGTGCCAGATGGTTCTGTACAAAACTGAAGCTGGGATTTTGATTGTCTGGGGAACTTTTGATGCCTCATGTGCTCTTTGGACAACGGCTTACCTTTGCATTGCAATCGGAGATCTTTGCTGAGGGACAAGGCGTTATCTAGATTAACCATTCGCCTTTAGCTCCTTCAGCCAAAATGTATGAAATGCCAGTCTCCTCTTTTCCCCCTGTACCTTGAATTCCTCAGGAAGGATGATTGTATCGCGTTGTATCGTATATTCATGGCCATTGCAAGGAGTGCATGCCATCGTAATTTTCTATGTAATATATATTGTGTGGAAGAAGTGTCAAGAATTCTGTGACAATTCTCTTGGCGCGAATTCAAGCCAAGAGGAAACGAGGGTCAGACTAACATCTTTGACTTTGCACAGTTAGAGCAGAGATCAGCAATTATTGGGAGGTATTTCTAGAAGGGTAACTGTGCTCTGAAAGTTTGGCGACACCAACATATTTTCACTCCAGCGGAATCGTTTGCATTTTATACACAGAGCCAGCCTTTGGAAAAAACAGACGATATGATTGAAGATTGCCCCGATTAACGTGTTATTTTGCTACAACAAAGTATGTAAAGATACGGCTCTGTATCTGCCAATAAAGTTGTGCGTTATTTGTCTGCCTTTCTGCATTTGCAATGACTCCCAGTTCTCAAGATTAACATATGATGAGCATTTGACGGCACTGGGCCTGTACTCACTGGAGTTTAGAAGGATGAGGGGGGACCTCATTGAAACTTACCGAATAGTGAAAGGCCTGGATAGAGTGGATGTGGAGAAAATGTTTCCACTAGTCGGAAGGGTCTCAGGCCAGAAGCTATAGCCTCAGAATAAAAGAATGTACCTTTAGAAAGGAGATGGATTTCTTTAGTCAGAGGGTGGTGAATCTGTGGAATTCATTGCCAAAGATGGCCGTGAAGGTCAAGTCGTTGGATATTTTTAAGGCAGAAATTGACAGATTCTTGATCAGTACAGGGGTTATATATGGGGTGAAAGTAAGAGAATGGGGTTGGGAGGAAAAGGTAGAGCAACCGTGATGGAATGGTGAAGTTGACTTGATGGGCTGAATGGCCTAATTCTGCAATAACTTAGGAAGTTAATGTTCTCAATGGTTAATCAGTGCTGCTAATTGAAAGATGTCCTAATAAACCAGCTGTCCTGGGTTGCTCAGTTACTGACATGAAGCATTTGTTGGGACTTTGGTTCTGAACTAGCATATTTGTCAAACTATTGGATATTACTCTTATTAATACCCAAACGCTATTACTCCATTGTTTAAAGTCTTACACAGTAGTGTGATAAGATTTCCAGTGAACCCGGTGAGTTTAAAGGGAAAAGAAAATTGTTCCAGACTTTGGCTCCAGCCGCAAACTTGCCTGCATCTCGGTACAAAATCATGAGAGTAATAGATCGGGTAAACGCATGGATTTTCTTGCCCTGAGTAGGGGACTCGAGTACCAGAGGACATATGTTTAAGGTGTGGGGGGATAGATTTAATAGGAACCTGGGGGGGTAACTTTCTCACACAAAGGGTGGTGTGTGTATGGAACGAGCTGCCAGAAGTTGAGGCAGGGACTGTGGCAATGTTTAAGAAACATTTAGACAGGTAAATGAATAGGACAGGTTTAGAGGGATTTGGGCCAAACACAGGCAGGTGGGACTAGTGTAGTTGGGACATGTTGGTCAGTGTGGGCAAGTTGGGCCGAAGGGCCTGTTTCCATGCTCTGACTCCTGGCATTCTGGACCTCAAACCTGTCTAAAGCTGCAGCCATGAGCTCTGGCTGTGTACTCTGTGTACTTGCACTCAGCCTGCCAGCTCACATTCCAGGCTAATGAGTGGGTCGGAGGCGAGAACCTGAGGACTTCCGAACAATTGAATTGCCGGATGATTGGAGTTACGCTGTAAACGGGTGTTGCCGTGTTCTTCTACGGTTGTAGCTCTTTAATTTAGTTTCGTTTATTGTCATGTTCACCGAGGTACAACAAAACGTTTTTTTGTTGCATGCTAATCAGTCATCAGAAAGACTATACATGATTACAAATGAGCCGTCCACAGTGTACAAAGTTATGATAAAGAGATTAACTTTGAGCGCAAGATACAGTTCAGTAAAGTCCGAGTGTCTTCACCGTGGTAGTAAATAAGTGGCCAGGTAGCAATGAGGTAGACAAAATAGTATAGGAAAATAACTGCAGATGCTGGTACAAATCAAAGGTATCACAAAATGCTGGAGTAACTCAGCGGGTCAGGCAGCATCTCTGGAGAGAAGGAATGGGTGACGTTTTGGGTCGAGACCCGAAATGTCACCCATTCCTTCTCTCCAGAGATGCTGCCTGACCAGCTGAGTTACTCCAGCATTTTGTGACAGTCAAAATAGTAGCTCAGGACCACTCTCTACTTGGTGATAGGATGGTTCAGTTGCCCGATAACAGCTGGGAAGAAACTGTCCCAGTCTGAAGAAGGGTCTCGATCCAAAACGTCACCTATTCCTTTTCTGCTGAGTTACTCCAGCATTTTGTGTCTATACTGAATCTGGAGGTGTGCGTTTTCACACTTCTGTACCACTTTGCCTGATGGGAGAGGGGAGAAGAGAGAGTGACCGGGGGGGGGGGGGGGGGGGGGGGGGGGGGGGGGGGAGACCAGTCCTTGATTATGCTGGTGGCCTTGCTGAGGCAGTGTGGTGTTGGTATTATACACAAGTTTCATGTTAGTTCGAATCGAGCATGGCCTTGAAAAGAGAGACGACAAATGCCCTTTGGAGGCAGCACCCTGCCTCTCCGATTTCAGTGAGTTTGCCGCATTCTTGACGCTGAAGTGAACAGGGTGCCTGTTTAGATTAGAAAGGCTGCCGCGGCCTGCTGATTGAAGTTTCTGCTGAATCCCCTTCAGTATAGGTTTCCAGCTGTTCACAGCAACTCGTTTGAAGCTTGTTGCTGCTAAGCTGCAAAAATCTGCTTGGATCTTGAGGCAAGAGAGAGAGAGTTGAGAGAAAGAGCGCTAATTGGAAAAGGCTCTCCAAAATCACGGTGCACAGAAACCCCAGGCCTGAGTCTCCCCGCTGCCGCGTACCAGCGAGCCTCCAAGCTGAGCGGAAACAGGACCCCGCTGTATTCCCAAGCGGACCGTCATTTGCTGCAAGTGGAAGGCTCTTGCGTTCTTCGTTCTCCCTGTGGAATTTCTCTGCTTACAGCTGTTGGCCAGCTGTGACCTACAATGACTGCTCTGAAGGGGTTTGGCTGCTGTTAGTTTAATGCACCTTTTCGGCCTTGCTCACTCTCTGTTTACCTCTGCCGCTTACACCGTACGTCAAGTTGGCTTAGAGTTTGCAAAATATTGCGGGAATTACTCTCTTTGATGTGCATGCTTCTTCAGGGCTGGGAAGTGCCAAGCAAGCCACATCCTTTAGATCTATTAAAACACGCTATCTAATTAATCCCGAGGATATAGATACCACAAGCAAAGTAACACGGAGCATGGTGTCATTCACACACGGTAAGGATATTGAGCCAAAAAACTGCAGCTTCTGGAAATCTGGAAAACTGGAAAACCAAAACAGAGAATGCTGGATATATTCAGCAGGTCATACTAAATCTGTAGAAAGATGTAACAGATGCCGCCTGACTAGCCGAGTTTAGTTTAGTTTGGAGATACAGCATGGAAACAGGCTCTTCGGCCCACCAAGTTCAACCATCGACCACCCATTCACACTAGTTATCTCACGACGCACTAGGGGTAATTTACAGAGGCCAATTAAGCAACAAACCTGCATGTCTGTGGAATGTGGGAGGAAACCAGAGCACCCGGAAAAAAACCAAGCAGTCAAAGGGAGAGCGTGTAAACTCCACACGGACAGCACCTGAGGCCAGGTGGATCTCTGGCGTTGTGAGGCAGCGACTCTATTGCTGTGTGCCTAGACTTTCCAGTATTCCCTATTTTTGTTTGCCCTTTCCAGCATTCTGCAGGTTTTATCTTTTCCTCTTTCCTAAAATTGTCTTTTTTTTTTTGTTGCTGAGTTCAGTACTGGGCATTAAACATTCACATTAACACCAAGTGCTCCTCATTCCCCCATACTCTGGTGAGTTTATCCACTAGAGAAAGGGCTTAAAGCCCACCTTTTGCCAAGACTGGTTAAGATCAGGCACTAGGATTGAGCTTGATGCAGGAGGTAAAACCGGGTGATGCAATGACACCTGTTAGTTCTGCCTCTCTGTACAGATGTTTGGTCCAGGGAACTTGTCCATGGTGTTATTGTGGTGAAAAACGTTCCTGAATGAATTGGGATGGGGTTAGGCGATGGATCAGCAGACCATCATTCCACAGATGTGGCCAACCGTATTTTATGAGCAAGTTGGAACATGAATGTGGATTGGGAGCTTGGAGCCAAATATCAGTTAGAATTGATGCGTTCACCAGAGGACAAGAGTTGATTAAGTAACTTCAGTATTCTACTGAGAATAAAAATTAATTGGGTATTGGTCGAGCATAGAACTCGATTGTCCAGGAATAAAGAAGACTGCAAGAAGTGGTGAACACTGCCCAGTCCATCACGGGTACTGACCTCCCCACCATCAAGGGGATCTACAGGAGTCATTGCCTCAAAAAGGCAACCAGCATCATCAGGGATCCACACCACCCTGGCCACGCACTCATTTCACTCCTGTCATCTGGAAGAAGGTATAGGAGCTTGAAAACAGTAACGTCCAGGTTCAGGAGTAGCTTCTTCCCTACAAGCATCAGGCTATTAAACGCTGCAATCACCAAATAAGCTCTGAACTACATAGATTTGGGGACATTCTTTTTGTCTTTGCACTATTATATTTATATTTGTGTGTGTGTCTGTATATATATATATATATATATATATATATATATATATATATATAGTGTGTCTATAGAAATGTAGGAAGGAATATGTGTGTGTGTGTATGTATATGTCTCCGTATCTAGGAAGGAACTGCAGATGCTAGTTTAAATCGAAGTTAGACACAAAAAGCTGGAGTAACTCAGCATGTCAGACCGCATCTCTGGAGAAAAGGAATAGGTGACATTTCGGGTCGAGACCCTTCTTCAGACTGAAGAAGGGTCTCGACCCGAAACGTCACCTATTCCTTTTCTCCAGAGTTGCTGTCTGACCCGTTGAGTTACTCCAGCTTTTTGTGTCTGTCTCCATATCTGTTGTGCCGTTGTAAGTAAGAATTCCATTGTTCAACTAAGGGACAGGTGACAATAAAACACACTTGACTTTTGACTTTCTCTTGCAGAGCAACTAAGTCTTCTGTATCATTTTAATGATGCTTATGGGCCCTTATCTCTGTCTATCTGTCAGTCTTTGTCCCCCCCCCCACCTGTTCTTTGTTCAATGTGTCACACTTCCTTTGATGAGCGAACATCATACTTTTAATGAGTTCAGGTTGCACGTTGACAAAGTAGCGACAAAGAAATCATTGGGATAAAGCGAAAAAACACCAGGGAAAGAGAACTCGCGTTTCAGAAGGCTTCCAATGACAGAATGCAAAAGACATGAAAGGCACAAACCCCCCAGTGACCAGTCTGAAGAATTAATCAGCGGTTCAATGGAAAAAGGAAGCCAAACCGCCGGTTTAAAATGCATTTAGAATATGTCACTTTAGATGCCTTTCTTATCTTTGTAGTTTGGTGAGAAATGGCCAAAAGTAAGCCATGTTACTTGTGATTAATCTTCTCCCAAAATGTTCCCCCTTTCGTGTTTGTTTTTCTTTAATATTTTATAACTGAAAGGCTCAGCCGCTCCCAGACCTAAGAGGTGAGTGTAGATGTTTTTAGCTGAGTGCTCTCTTTCTATTCGCCTTGTGGAGATGGCAAGAACTATGGAAAATTTCCTATACTGTAATTCATTCGGGTTGATCGTGACATTTCGTACAGCTGGGTGGCTATATCACATCAGGGACCAAATGCCAAGTTTTGGTTTCTTTCAGAGCTTTAACCTGCTGAATTCAGGCAGCGGAATGAAATTTCGTTGGGTAAAGTCTTGCATATTGTGTGCTGCCTGGTTTTAGTCTGAGTGACCGCACTAATCCAACAAACAGCCAAGGAGAGAAACGTCATCAGTCTTAAGACCATGAGACATGGGAGTGGAATTATGCCATCCGGCCCATCGTGTTGTGTTGGCTCTGCCATTCGATCATAACTGGTCTATTTTTCCACTCAACCCCATTCTTTTGCCTTCTCCCTTACTAGCCTTTGATGCCCTTACTAATCAAGAACCTATAAATCTCCACTTTAAAAATACCCAATGACGGTCTCCACAGTCGTCTACGGCAATGAATTCCACAGATTCACCACCCTCTGGCTAAAGAAATTCCTCCTCATCTCCATTCTAAAAGTACGCCCTTTTATTCTGAGGCTATGGCCTCTGGCCATCAATTCTCCTACTACTGGAAATCTCTTTTTCACGATCATTTAATCTTTTGAAAAACACTCAAATTGATCGAATTTTGTTCTCAAAGAAAATGAAGTCTTGGATCAAATTGTTCACAGCAAATGGGAAACTAAATCTATTAATTGCTCTGCTTCAATTTATTTATGAATGGTAGTATTATCCTCCTCCCTGCACCTATTGTCTGTCCCCCATTTGGCTGTTTAGTTCCTCGGTGTAAATCTTACTCCACATCTTCCATTCACACGTAACCCTAAGTGAGCTGTAGCCTTTGAGACCCATCTGTGTTCTTGCAACAAAAGCGAGTGGTTTTAACTCTCTGGGTGATTACTGCCAGTATTTCCACTCCCTTGACCACTGTCCAAAACGCCTAGATACTTGCACTTTTCCACACCAGCTTGTGGCTGCTTCAATCTCGCACATTCAGTTACTGTCAATCCTATCAACAGGCGATGTTAAGAACGGAACTGAAGGGGAACCAGTTGACAAGGGATTTTGAGCGGAATGTTCAGGGAGAAGGGGAGTTTTGGTTAATGAATGCGCAGCTAGTGGGAGGACAAAAGGCATAGTTAGATGAAAGGCAGGGTGAAATGCACCAAATTGTTATGCATCAAGCCTACCCCAGTAACTTCTTGTCTTAAGAAGAACCGGGGGGTCTTACCTTCCAAGCCCATACGATCAGCTGCTCCCTGACACGAAGGCTGAAGGTAGCTGGGCGAGGAGAGGGATGACGGTTCACTGGCCGATCCGGGTGGAGGCGACGGCTGCAATGGGCCTTTGTGCCCAGCTGCAGCCTGGACTTTGCAAATGGTGCAAAACCTGGCGACTCTTACATATGGACTCAGTGGGCTGTTTCTATGCATTATGTACCTAATAGGGATTGTACTTGCGTATGGCAATAATCCAGCTAAACTGCACGTCAAAAAATAAATTCATTGTTCCAAGGTATAGGCAATAATAAAGTGCCATTGAATCATTGAAGATTCACATCCTTCGAAGTATCTCCATCTTCCTGATGATACTTGTGTAATGAAATCTTGTAGATAGTCCAGGTTCTTATGTTCTTATTCCTGACATACATTAAACAGGCTACACCTTTATGAGAGGTTTGCATTTCCCAAGAAGCACATCGTTAAAGAACTTTGCATCATCCACTTAACACATTGGTTCTTGCCAATTCTCACAGGCTTCAGCTTGCAGTGTGCAAGGATCCACATTGACTTCAGTGGAGAAGAAAGATGGTGGGGGATTTGGGGGGGGTGGTTTCAGCCTATACAAAGCCATATACAGTACACCTGTGTCCTATTGCTTTTACATTCTTTTGGCTGTGAAAAATGAAAGTAGCTGAAATTAAGGTGGCGAGATCTAGATCAGTTGGGAAGGCTGGCAAGGAATGGCTAATGGAATTTAACTCTAGCAAGTGCGGGGTGTTGCACTTTGGTAGGTCAAGCCAGGCAGGGCTTGCACGGTAAATGGTAGAGCCCCGGAGAGTGTTGGGAACTGGAAGTATCGGTGCATCATTCCCTCGAAGTGGTGAGTCAGATCACTTCAAGCCCAAATCTGAGCTGACAGGATAAACCTGAGATCGCCAGGGTATACCTGAGACCGTCAGCACCTCCTCTCGAAGCAAAGGTGAACTGCAGGGGGAAGCCTGAGATCGTCATGCTTCCCCTACGAACGCCGGGACTGAGTTGCCAGGACAACCACGAGATCGCCAGCGCCACCGCACTTGTGCCCTGAGGGCGAGGAACAGCGCTCCCCACCGGTCCTGGGACTTTCACACCACTGTAAATAAAGTATATCTCAGGAGTTCACCCCACTGCGAGGCCTGGTCACTGCCAAAGCAAGCTCCATCCCTGACGCCATACTGTCATGGTGAAAAAGGCGGGTGGCACGCTTGTCTTCATTGGGAAGGGTAATGAGTACAAACGTTGGGACATCGTGATGCAGTTGTACCACTCGTTGGTGAGACCACTCTTGGAGTACTGTGTGCGGTTTTGGATGCCCAGCTGCAGCAAGGAGGGCGTGCAGCGTAGGTTTACTAGGTTAATTCCTGGAATGGCGGGACTGTCATATGTTGAAAGACTGGAGCGACTAGATTTGTATACACTGGAATTTAGAAGGACGAGAGGGGATCTTATCGAAATGTATAAGATTATTAAGGGGTTGGACATGTTAGAGGCAGGAAACATGTTCCCAATGTTGGGGGAGTCCAGAACCAGGGGCCACAGTTTAAGAATAAGGGGTAGGCCATTTAGAACAGAGATGAGGAAAAACTTTTTTAGTCAGAGAGTTGTGAATCTGTGGAATTCTCTGCCTCAGAGGGCAGTGGAGGCCAATTCTCTGAATACATTCAAGAGAGAGCTAGATAGAGCTCTTAAGGATAGCAGAGTCAGGGGGTATGGGGAGAAAGCAGGAACGGGGTACTGATTGAGAATGATCAGCCATGATCATATTGAATGGCGGTGCTGGCTCGAAGGGCCGAATGGCCTCCTCCTGCACCTATTGTCTATTGTTTATTGATATTATAAAGTTGAAAAGGATGAAGAAAAGTCTCACCAGATGTTTCCTGGACTGGTGGGCTTGAATTATTGGGAGAGGCCAATTTTTCTTTGGAGTATAGGAAGCTGGGGGGGTGACCTTATTGAAATCTACAAGATCATGAGGAGTATGGATAAAGTGAACGCTCAGAATCTTTTTCCCAGGCTAGAGGTTTCTAACACTGGAGAGCATAGGCATAAGGTGAAAGGAAAGGGAGATTTAAGAGCGATCACGGGCAACTTGTTCACTCAGATGGTACTCCGAATCTGGAATGATCTGCTGGAGTATGCGATTATATAAGTGGATGAATGACCATGTTTAAAAGATTTTTCTAAGATGTATAAGAAAATAACTGCAGATGCTGGTACAAATCGATTTATTCACAAAATGCTGGAGTAACTCAGCAGGTCAGGCAGCATCTCGGGAGAGAAGGAATGGGTGACGTTTCGGGTCAAGACCCTTCTTCAGACTGAAGAAGATATTTGGACAGTTATATAGGTCGGAACCAGTTTGGCGGGCAATGTGCCAAATGCAGGCAAATGTGACTAGCCCACTATGTCAAGTTGGTCCACATGGACAAGGTGGGCTGCAGGACTTGTTTCCATGTTACATCGCTCTATGTCTCCAGCAAATTGCACCACGTGGGAAACCAAGTTGTGAAATTTGATTATCATCAGTGGAAGCATCAGTGAAATTCCTTGAATTATTGTGCTCAGTTTTCACATGCTTTCAATTTAACAGGTTCAAATTTGTTCAGATATAAGCATGGTTTTTTTTAAACAGATCATCCCAGTATATTTCATTGTTCTTGTTCCCCTGAGTTTCCATACATTTGATAAATGGTATAGCCTGTCTCTACAGAGGTTCTTGGCTATTTATGCAGTCATTCCTCAAAAACCCACTATGGCTCTCTCTGTTGTTACAAACAGCCATGTTACAAGGGCTTCAAGTTATACTAAAGGTGGATCAGTCCATGAAAGGGTGGGTGAAGGGCGGCACGGTGGCGCAGCTGGCAGAGCTACTGCCTCACAGCGCCAGAGATCCAGGTTCAATCCTGGCCTCGGGTGCTGTCTGTGTGGAGTTTGTACGTTCTCCCCGTGACCCTGAGTAGTGCGCCGGTTTCCTCCCACATCTCAAAGACGTGTGGGTTTGCATGTTAATTGGCCTCTGCAAATTTCCCCTAGTGTGTGTTGGGAGTGGATGAGACAATTGGATAACAGAACTACAGCGGTGTGACTGGGTGATCGATGGTCGGCGTGGACTTGGTGGGTCACAGGACCTGTTTCCACGCTGTATCTCTCAAAACTATGCAGCTGAATAGTTTTGTCCGCTGTTTTAATGGAGGTCTTAAATGTTCTTGAACAAAATTAATTTGTACTTCCGTTAATGTTGTGAACAAAGTGCATGCAAATGTCTTCAGTATTTACACAGTACAAGGCCAATGAGAGTGCCGTTACTTGACAGCACTGCCACCATTTATTCCACAAAGTGCTTGTTATTAGCAGCAGCTGGGTGTTAGACCATGTGGCATGTTGTTTGCTTACATAAAGTGACAGAATGGATGATGAAGCCTCGACTTGACTGCTAATTGATACACATTCCTTTTTAAAAAAAATGTCAACTCCGCCAAATGTCCACACTGTTGTCTGCTCAGTGAGTGCAGAACCTGTGGCCTGATTGGTTATTGTACTGTGCAAGGAGGCTGCTGTGTGTCACACTCACTGGAGGCCGTTTAGCTTTTGTTCTTCTTCCAAATACATGCAAGCAATTACTGCATCGCACATGCCAGAGTTGAAGAGTACAGAGTCTGGAAACTATGCAAGGAGCTGCAAGCTTGCCCATAAGAGTGGGGTTTAAAACACTGCCGTTACTTCGAAGCTGTCTGTGTTTGCCAAACGCCCTGAGGTTTCAGCAGATAAAAATGCATTTAATATAATCAGTCCCTTTGAGAGTCAAACTCTTTTTTTTCCTCTAATGTGAGTAGTAATTGAAGCCTGGATCATCTGCACAGCAAGGAATCAATTTGTGTGGCTTGATTATAGCTTGGGTCTGAATTCCATTAGTGACCCCTTGCCCTTCTATCCCTTCTCAGTCAACTATTGTCTTGTTTATACTTCAGATTGCACAACCCCTGATCTTGGCTGTTTGATTCATTTGCTGTGGTCAAACATCGGCTAGAAATGTTTACTGGGAAAATATACGTGGTACCATTGCAAATATATTGTGCAATCAGAATTTACCACAAAGTTTTGACATTTGAAAGGAAGCTACTTCAGGAGCACATCATCAATGGCAAGACTGGCTTTTATTGCCAACTTTTGGTTTGCTCGGCAGGTTCAGAGGAGATTTGAGATGAATGTGGGTTGGACTCGCATATGGACCAGATGAGCCAAGGACAGCAAGTTTCTTTCTCAAAAGGTCAATAGGCAGTTTGGGATCTTACAACATTCTGATGGCGTTGAGCCCACATTGTCTGGTAGCAGCTTTACTTTACTTTCTGTTTCTGGATTTGTTTTTGAGAGTCATTGAGTTGTCACAGTGGGGTTTGAACCAGTAATCTCCAGATGACCAGTGCAGCGAATCCATGCTGCACTACTGCAGACAGAGTGGTGGGATATCTCTACCATTGACGGGAGGAAAGAACTGCAGATGCTGGTTTACACCGAAGATAGACACAAAATGTTGGAGTAACTCAGCGGGACAGGCAGCATCTCTGGAGAGAAGGAATGGGTGACGTTTCGGGCCGAGGCCCTTCTTCAGAGTCTTTCATCTGTCTATCTTCACCATTAACGTGGAATGAGGCTTGGATCATTCTGCTTCCGTCTCGGCTGTTGCCCACAGCCTGAACAACAGCAATCCTCTAAGCTTCAATGAGAAACGCTGATGAGAAGCTTTAATGAGAAGCACTGTTTAGTTCGGCTTTGGCTGGAAATTTGAACAGAAAGGGGAAGGGACAATCTCCATGTCAGGTGGACTGTGTTTTTCCATCTGGCCTACTGCAAAGGCTGTCAAAGGAAAGTTTGGGTTGAGTGGAACTTTGATTACTTTTTTTATTATTAAAATCATTAGCTTGCATGGGAGATGAGGGTGGTGGAGAGGAGCCTGTGTAATTCCTTAGCACACTTCAAAGTCTCATCCATTTCCCACAAAGCACATGAAATATGAAGAGCCTTTGATGGCACTGGGCCTGTTCTCGCTGGAGTTTGGAAAGATGAAGGGGGACCTCATTGAAACTTGCCAAATAATGAAAGGCCTGGATAATGTGGATATGGAGTGGATGTTTCCACGAGTGGGGGAGTTTAGAACCAGAGGCCTCAGCCTCAGAATAAAAGGATGTGCCTTTAGAAAGGAGATGATGAGGAATTTCGTCAATCAGATGGTCGTGGCTCTGTGGAATTCATTGCCACATATGGCTCTGGAGGCCAAGTCAATGGATACGTTTAAGGCAAAGGTTGACACAATCTTGATTAGTGCATATGTCTGAGGTTATGGGGAAAAGGCAGGAGAATGGGGTTGAGAGGGAAAGATAGATCAGTCATGATTGAATGATGGAGTAGACTTGATGGGCCGAATGGCCTAATTCTGCTCTGATAACTTATGAAATCAGTCAGCTTCTCAATACCAGTTGTACTCTGTTGCTGGAGTAGCTGCTGAGTGCTGGGACTTCAGTGATGGAGAGGTAGCACACTGACCGAATTAACAATCCAAGCAAAAAAAACATAGCTCTGGACCAATGTAAGCTGGGCAAATTGTAAGAAGGTGCTGTGACGTTTGCTCTGATCTGAGCTTGTATTGACAAGCTTTGCCAGTTGTTTAACTGAATACCAATCTCCAGTTAAGTAAACAATATTGATTGTCATCCCAGAAGTAGACTTTAAATGTCAAGCCACGTGCTCACAATATCAATGAAACCTGTTGTTCCTGAAATGGGCTTTTGAGAAGGGAACAGCGTAGCAACTGTTTTAGTTTAGAAATACAGCGTGGAAACTGGCCCATCGGCCCACCGAGTCCGATTCGGCCAGCGATCGATCACCCCACTAGGGACAATTTACAATTTTTACCAAAGCCAGTTAACCGACAAACCTGTACGTCTTTGGAGTGTGGGAGGAAATGAGAGCATCTGGGGAAAACCCAGGGGGAGAACGTACAAACTCCATACAGACAGCGCCTGTAGTCAGGATCAAACCCGGGTGTCTGGTGCTGTAAGGCAGCAAATCTATCGCTGCACCACCGTATTGCCCTGCATTAAAGAATTCTCCAGCTCTGATCTCCTTTTGGCCACAACCATATTGTCGTCCTCAACTTCTCTTAATTTGCTCAGTATAACTCAGCCACTTTGCTGCCTGTTGGTTGAAGTTCCTGACTGTATAACCTCCATTAAGGATCAACATGGGCATCTATGTGTGGAGCCACAGAAACTGGGCTTGGCATTAAATGAATATATCTCATCTTTATTTACCGTGGAGAAGGTTATGGAAGCTAAGGAATCCAGGGAAATAAAAAGTGATGTATTGAAACACGTTGGTATTGCAGAAGGGGAGATGCACAATCTCCCGGTTTCCAAACACTTTAACTCCCCTTCTCATTCCCACACTGACTTTTCTGTCCTGGGCCTCCTCCACTGTCAGAGTGAGGCCACACACAAATTGGAGGAACAGCACCTCGTATTTTGCTTGGGCAGCTTACAATCCAGCAGTATGAACGTTGATTTCTTTAATTTCAAGTTACCCTTGCATTCCCTCTCTATCTCTCTCATGAACCAACACCAGCCGTACTACTAGTTCCATTGTTTGCATCCTTGTATCGCTTTGTTATCACCTCTCTCCCAGCCAACAATGGGCCATTGTGGGCTCAACCCTTCCTTGGTCAGGCCTTTTCTTACCTCTGGTTCCCTCCCCTCTACTTTCAGTCTGAAGAGGGTCCCGACCCAAAACGTCACCCATCCTTTTTCTCCAGAGATGCTGCCTGACCCGCTGAGTTACTCCAGCACTTTGCGTCTCTCATGGGTAAATGCTTGTTGGCTTTGGTGGGTGAGATGGACTGGGTGGACCTTATGGACCACCAAGCTTTTCCTGGTCCAAACGATCAAGGGGTGTTCGTGGAAAAACAGGCAAGCATTGTTTGAAGCTCAGCTGAACCTTTCTTGTGAGGGATTCTAAGACCAGTCATCATTTCAAGGCAATCTTGAACTCTAGCCAATTGTTGAAAAGTGGGGATTTAGAGAGTGGCAAGGGTATTAATTCTCCATAAAAACTGATCCGTCAGTGGACATGACTCAGTTCTTTAAACCAGTTTTAAACTCTGAGATGAAAGCAGGTGCCCATCTATCCATGAGGGAATATGATGTCAATGTTTTGATTCTATAAAATGAAAGGGCATCTCTTTTGCTGGCTTTCTCCCAGCGGGAACCACCACAGGCTTTTTTGGTTACTCCAAGTCTTTGATATTGCACGTAAATCTCAGTCGTCCTGCAGAAAGTTAGATGGAGCACCGTGCTGATCCAGGGAGTTTATGTTTGCAATTTTACCTCAGCAAGTAAACCTCGGTTGCCCAAAGCTGCAGTCCACATCTCTTAAATGTCGTAGATTCATTTGCTTAATCTCCTTCTGTAATTTAGTTAATTCCACTGCTCTATCTAAACTTCATGCTACCTTGCAATACAGCGTCATCAATAAATCCAGACTGATGCAGGGTCTTGACCCAAAACACCACGATTCCTCTTCCACCCTGAGATGCTGATTGACCAGTCGACTTTGGCTCTGGAACTGGTGTGCCACATTGCTGGGAGCTGTATTCTGCACCCGGTATCTTTGTAACTCTGCAACACGTCACCTGACCTCCCTCATCCTGATACATAATGGTCTGTCCCCAACTGAGGCCTTGTCTTTGTAGAGAGAGGGAATGCATGGGTTAGTCCTCTGATTTGTGTGTTGCCTCACTCTGACAGTGGAGGAGGCCCAGGACAGAAAGGTCAGTATGGGAATGGGAAGGGGAGTTAAAATGTTTGGCAACCTCTGCAGTTTGAATTTTGCCATTGATAAATGTTGCATCCTCAGCCACACAATGCCGGGGCTGAATGGGGACATAAGACCCACGGGGCAGCGTGAACCCATGGTGGCGCAGCGGCAGAGTTGCTGCCTTACAGCACCAGAGACCCTGGTTCAATCCTGACTATGGGTCATAAGATGATAAGTGATAGGAGCAGAAATAGGCCTCTCGGCCCGCCAAGTCTACTCTGCCATTCAATCAAGGCTGATCAATCTTCCCCCCCCTCCCCCAACCCCATTCTCCTGCCTTCTCCCCATAACTCTGAAACCCGTGCTGTCTGCACGCATGTTCTCCCTGTGACCTGCGTGGGTTTTTCCCGGTAGCTCCGGTTTCCTCCCACACTCCAAAGACGCACAGGTTTGTAAGTTAATTAGCTTGGTAAAAACATTGTAAATTGTCTCTAGTGTGTGTAGGATAGTGTTAATGTGCGGGGATCACTGGTCAGCATGGGCCGAAGCATGTATCTCTAAACAATGGGTGTCGGTCTCCTGTCGCGGATTGCTGATGTACAAGCTTGCGGGTTTTACCGCTGAGGTCCCGTAGCTTCCCGCCACACCCACATTTCTTTCAATCGATAGGAAAGTGGGGGGGGTGGAGTTACCTTTAAATGTGCCGACGTTTTGCTAAATCACCCTGCCATTAACTGATGACTTCCAATTTGTCGGCTTGATGAGAACAGATGGAAAGATTGTGTCTAGTTCACCCAGTTGCGGGATTTGAATATGGTTTCTCGACGTCTGCCAACTTCTGCGGCTACAGATCTGAGATTTGTTCCAAGCTGTTTTGAATTAGGAGGGACCGTGTAAACACGGTAAACTTAGCGGCTGAAATTTTGACAATTTTACAGAGAACACTGCTTCTCGCCTCCACGGTCCTCTGTGAAACTGCCTTATGAACATCTTGATTTTAAATTATACTGTTCCATGCAATTGACCCCCATCTCCTCCCCCAGCCAGGCTGACATTAATCAGTGGCTCCAACAAGCATGTGGCCACAGCATGCACTGAGCAGGGGGAGCAAAGGGACCAGTCGAAAGATCTGAGAGCTCTTGTAGGTTGGGTGTGAGATAGGATGCATCTCCTTTGGTTTCCCCTTCTCTCCTCCCCCTCCCTCCAAACTTAGAACATAGAACGTTTTGGGTTGACGTCTGAGATCTTTAAAACAGGAGAATGTAATGCCTGTATCTGGGATATAGCATTGTATACCAGTGTAGCTGGAACATGTTGGCTGGTGTGTGCAAGTTGGGCCGAAGGGCCTGTTTCCACCCTGTATGACCCTCTGACTATATCTCAGCCTTCACAGCCTCAGTCCCAAAAAGTTTTACAGCCAATACCGTCTTGCCCCTAACTCTGGGCCAAGGGGTTCCAAGAAGCTGTGTCCAGTTACCAAACTCCCACAAGCTGCAGATAAATCATCGCCTTGTGGCACAAGGGATGTGCGTTTGGCTTTGACGATCTTCGGAAAATGCAGTCGACATTAAAATGCCTTCAGGCCATTTCCATCTTTCTCATGTGCCATGTGGATGTCGAGGGAATGGGTGGGAACTGCTCTGAGACCAAATTAAATTCAAAGTACGGCCATGATTATCCAGCATGCTCACTTGGCTGCTCGGTTCTGTATCGGTTCTCGGTGGTGTATAAGCCCAGATGTGCATCCAACACTGCCAAACGACTGGAGTCAAACTGCTTGCAATCTCTTGGGCTGTGTGCACTGGGAGTTTGGGGGCTGGTTCTCAGCTTCATCAGCGCACCTGCAATAATATCACTGGCACTCTAGAATTCCAACGGCTTGTCGTTTTTGGACAGGAGCTGTCAATGGCTCCTTCAGTCGGCATTTACCTTGGCTGGGGTTTATGGTTCTAATGAGCTGACTTGGGATGGCTGAGAACGAGAGATGCCAGAGACTTGTGATTGGGCATTCTGCTGCACAGCGGTGGGCAGTGAAAGGCAGCCAGCACAATGGAGGCTAAAGTCCAGGCAAAATGGAAAGTGAACTCTGAATCCAGATGGATATAAAAAAGAGAAAAGTAGGCAAATTATGGCCTGACGTGCATAGCAGTGAGATAAGTAGTTTGCAGTGCGAATATGTGCAGATTTTAACATGAAGGAACTTCTAAAATCATTAAGACAAAGCAGGTTTTACTATAATTCCAATACATATTTAGCGTAGATTGGAGATACAACGCGGAAACAGGCTCTTCAGCCCACCAAGTCCACACCGACCAGCGATCCCTGCACATTAACACTCTCCTACACACACTCAGGACAATTTACAATTTAACCAACCCAATTAACCTACAAACCTGTACGTCTTTGGAGTGTGTGAGGAAACCGGAGAAAACTCACACAGGCCACGAAGAGAATGTACAAACTCCGTACAGACAAGCACCCGTAGTCAGGATCGAACCCGGGTTACAGGCGATGTAAGGCAGCAACGTTACTGCTGTGCCACTGTGCCGCCCACATATCACAATACAACTATCACAATCACAATAAAACTTTATTAGCCGAGTATGTTTTGCAACATACGAGGAACTTCATTTGCCATACAGTCATAACAAGAAAAAGCAACAGGACACACAAAATACATTTTAACATGGACGTCCACCACAGTGACTCCTCCACATTCCTCACTGTGATAGAAGGTGAAAAAAAAGTTCAATCTCTCCCTTCTTTGTCCTCCAGCGGTCGGGGGCTCTAACCTTCCGTTGACGGGATGATCTTGACTCCCGTAGCCGGCGGCGAGCCTTCCTCGTCGGGGCGATCAAGCTCCTTCATTGGGGGGGGGGATCTCAGCTCCCCCCGCGCCGGCGATCTACCCCGGGTAGGGACCAGTCGAACCTCGTGCAGCTTTTGGAGCTCCCGACCGGTCTCAACCCGAGACTGCGAGCTCCTGATGTTAAAGTCCGCAGGCTGCATTGGAGCGTCGATCCCAAACAAGGGATCGCAGGCTCAGATGATAAGTCCATGCCCCCGCGGGGACTCAAGGTCAGTCCCAGGCAAAACCTCCAGCTCCGTGATGTTAGGCCACAGAGCGACCGGAGATACGATCCGGAAAACAATCGCATCTCCGGCAAGGTAAGAGATTGAAAAAAAGTTTCCCCCGACCCCCCTCTCCCACCCCCCCCCACATAAAACAAACCAGAGAACAAACTTTTAAAACTTACCAAAAATAACAAAAAGAGTTTGAAAAGGACAGGCAGACTGTAGGCGAGGCAGCCATTGTGCGGCGCCCCCTGGTGGTTTAAAATATTTTGATTTCCACAGTAAAGGGCACCAGAACAATTGAAGCTAAAGTCCAGACAGAATGGAAAGTCAACCCTGAATCCATATGAGTATAAAATAAGAGGGGTTTACTGCAGGTTTGTAGATAATTGGCCTCTGTAAAAATTGGGCCTTGTGTAGGGAGTGCATGCAAAAGTGGGATAACATAGAATGGATGTGAATGGATGTTCGATGGTCAGTATGGCCTTGGTGGGTCAAAGTGGCCGTTCCCATACCGCATCTCTAAACTATATCTAAAGTGAAAAAACCTCTGAGAATCGGGTGCAAATATTGACTTGACGTGACACGGTTACGCGGGTACTGGTTGGCCTTGTCTCCTGGTGCCACATTGCACGAAGCTCTCGCTGACTGCTCTGATATCCACCTCGTATAAATCCTGGTGCCCCGACACTCTCTGTGGATTATTCAACAAGCTGAACTCTAAAGCAGGCGTTATTTATTGGGCTCTGCCGTGTTTCAATGAGCTCCCTTGTTAGGGTCTGGCTGGCGTGGTTTCACCAGCAGTCTCCTGTCTGGCTGGAATGAGTGAGCTTGGCGTTTGTGTAAAATCAGGAGCTCGGCTTCAGCACAAGCAACAATAGAGAAGGGCCCACCGTAGATGTAAATCAAGGTTGCTGCAGGAAGCATGGTTTTGTTCTGCTGATGTGGCAATTAAAGCTGGCGTATATTTAGAAGATGGTCTTCCCAACCTTTCAAAAGCAAGCAATTCTGTTTTTTATGGACTGGATGACAATGTTTGAGGACAGGGGTTGCACAGTTCTGCATCTGTGGAAACGACCTTGCTACTTCAATGAATTCACTGCAATCCTTGGCAGCTCCGTTTACAGAGGAATGCAATGCTCAGACATAGCCACAAGGACAATTTGTACGTTTCGTGTTCGGCATTGCAAAGTATCACCTAAGCCAAAGGAAATGAGGAAATTTGAGATGTTGGAGATATGTGTACCACTACTGTTTAACAACCCAGTGCTTCAATGACATGCTGTTGATTACACTGGCACCATTTTATTTTTACCAAGTTAAGTACAAGGCACTCTTCATTTAAAGCTAACACACAGTGAGAGCTTAGGATTGTCTTTTAAAGTGAGCTGCAGTGTAAACAGTTGCTGGAACATTTGATTACCATCTTTTGGCCTTTTCTGCAATGAAAACACACGTTGGAACGGAAGATATTTCCTTTCTGGAATGACTGGTATATAAGGATGTAACACAGGGTATGATAAATTTCTGTTTTTCTATGTTTCTGTGGCCAGGACAAAAATGGAAACTTGGTTACGTTTAGAGATACAGCATGGAAGCAGGCCCTTTGGCCCATCGAGTCCATACTGGCTATTGATCACCCATTCACAGTAGTTCGATTTTATCACATATTCTCATCCATTTCCAACACATTAGGGGCGATTTACAGCAGCCAATTAACCTACAAGCCCGCAGGTCTTTGCGATATGGAAGGAAACCGGAGCACCTGGAGGAAACCCACGTGGTCACGAGGAGAACGTGCCCATTTCGCACAGATAGTACCTGAGGGTTAGGATTGAATCCAGGTCTCTGGGGTGCGAGGCAGCAGCTCTACCAGCCATTTTGTTTGGTTCATCAGTTGAAAAACTATTTGCTCTTTAACCTGTCTGTGCATTTACACTTTTCTTTGCTACTTTATTGTGTCACTTGCACAATTTCATTGTTTTGCCATAATGTGACTTTAAGGTGTGCTGGGTCTCCACGAAATCACCCACTCCAGAAAAATAAGAAGTGAGTAGGAAGGAACTGCAGACACTGGTTTAAATCGAAGACAGACACAAAATGCTGGAGTAACTCAGCGGGTCAGGCACCATCTCTGGAGAGAAGAAAATGGGTGACGTTTCGGGTCCAGACCCTTTTTCAGACTGAAGAAGGGTCTCGACCCGAAACGTCATCCATTCCTTCTCTCCAGAGATGTCCTGCTTACTCCAGCATTTTGTGTCTATCTTCAAAATAAGGAGTGACCTCTCTTCTCCAGTTACCCTATAGGATTGACAGTGACTTTAGCTGCAATAAAGAGGCTATCTCCTATGCTGGTGAAGAATGGACTGAGGGTGTGTTTAAAAAAAAAAAATTGTTACAATTAATTTATTACTTATTAATATTACCAATCTGCTCAAAGGGCCATAGCAGACCTTCCCTTAATCAGTGGGGACATCCTGGGAAGTGCCTAGTCGGCTTTCTAAATGATTACCTTCATGTTATTAATCCCTCAGTGACCCATTGTAATATTTGGCACCTCTCCTCTCTCTCCTCAATCCCCTGAGTGGGATAAAACTATTGAGTGCGGATGGCTCTTCAGTGTAGTACTGAGAGAGTGCTGCACTATCAGGGCAGTCATCTTCAGGATGGGATGTTGAACTGAGAGCCGATGTCTGTATTCGGAAGACTGTAAATGCTCGGGTGACATTGGACCAAGAGCAGCAAGTCCTTCAAGTGTCCTGGTGTACGGTATTTATCCTCTAGCCAACTACAGCAAAGTAAATTATCTTATCAATTATCTGGACTGCTACTTGTGGGATTTCATTTCCATTCTCTCACAGGAAGGAGAGTAAATCCAAAGTCACTGGAGTGTTTTGGGACATCCTGTGGTTATGTGAATTGCTGTCTAAGTTGTTTTTTTTCTCTTGAAGTGCAGTTCGTTAAAAAATCGGAACCAACTTTTCTCTGCTTCATTTGGAATGAGATTGAATCCATATTAACATCGACTAAATATACACATAAAAATAATCCTGCCTCATGGGACTGAATTTGCCCTGTGGTATGAGTAATACATGGATTTAAGGTCTGTTCAACTTTCCAGTCTAGTTCCATTTTCTAACTAAGGATCAAACCTAATTCATTCTGAGTCTGACAAAGGGCCAGGACCCAAAATGTTACCTATCATTGTTCTCCAGGGATGAAGAGATACAGCGCAGAATCAGGCCCTGCGCCAACCAGCCATCACCCCTGACACTAACACTATCCTACACAATAGGGACATTTTAGTATCTTTACCAAAGCCAATTAACGTAGAAACCTCCACGTCTTTGGCATGTGGGAGGAAAACGGAGCACCCAGAGAAAACCCATGGGGAGAACGTACAAACTCCGTGCAGGCAGCATCCATAGCCGAGATCAAACCCAGGTCTCTGGCGCTAAATGGCAGCCACTCTACCACTGCGCCACTGGGCGGTTGAATGGCATGCCACACTTGTGTAGAACTGGAGGGGCACTGAGATCTGGAAGGGGTCAGGTTTGGAGGAGGTTGAAGGGACAAGGATTTTCAAGTCTGGAACCCTTCATTGGAATGAGGTGAAGGCATGAACGTGTTAAAGAGTCACAGAGAGAAAATCAGGTTAGGATTCCAAGAGAAGGAATTTGTATAATGCCAACAAGATGGCTTCTTTGAACACTTTGTGGTCGACCTAACTAGAGAAAGGGTAATTCTGGATCTGGGAACTAGATTTGATCAGGGAGCTTGAGGTAAAGGAACCTCTAGGAGGTAGTGATCATCTATATACTAAAACTCTCGTTTGTTTGTTTGTTCCTGAACTACAGCCAAAACGGTACACGATAGCGCAACAATTTTAGGCCCACCTTACTCACCGTTGTGCCTTTGGTGCTAATGGACGAAGTTTCATTGAAATCTGTGTTATATTTTAAAAGTTATTCACATTTTTAAGTTTAAATCTATCTTCTAGGGAGGGAGGGGGGTAGGGAGGGAGGGGGGAAGAGGGAGGATAAGGGGGGTTGAGGGGAATGGAGTGGGGGGAGAAGGGGGGAGTGGAGGAGGGAGGGGGGTGGAGGTGGGGAGGGGAAGGGGAGGGATGGGGAGGGAGGGAGGGAGGGGAGGGGCGGAGGAGGGGAGTGGGTAGGGAGAGGGGAGGGGTGAGTGGGGGAGGAGAGGATATTGCACCAATGCAGGAGAGGTTTGGGCCCAACGGGTCCACTTGCTCTAGTAATATGTTAGAATTCAACCTGCAGTTTGATAGGGAGAAGATAAAATGAGGTGTTGATGGGACGGTGTTGATGGTGACCACCAGCAATGTTGCTGACCTCTGCAGACCTCAGCCCTGTTGCAGTACATGGTCTGCATTGACGACGCTGCTAGAATAGAATTATTTGTGTCATTGGTTTTGTTTTATTACTGTCACACGCACCGAGGTGCAGTGAAGAGCCTGCTATCCTATAACAACTGCCGCAGTGTGAAGTCAGGCCTGCGATGTCTCCAAAAGTGGCAAAAAAAAATGTTGTGGCTTTCAGTGATGGTGGGGATCTTGATCCAGACAACACAGCAGGAACTTGGATCCCCACAAGCAGGCTAAATAAAAAAATAACGAGCAACGGGCAAAGTGGCGACAAACGTCTCCGATTTTGGAGACTGTGGTGACGCAAGAACATGCAGCCAAATACTAACTTGAAAATATTCTGATTTCTCAGGAGGCTTTGTGATGTGTTGCTTCATGGAGTGCTGGGTATGAAGCTTGTGGTGTAAGACTGGGATGAATCTTCAAGCCTTCCCCACACGCATTAAAGATAATGATGTGTAGTTACTCAAGATGTCCGTGAAAATGATCAGTGATGTTAATTGACTGGTCAAGAGACTATGCCCACTTTTGAATGGCACTATGGAATCTTTTAAGCCTCTCTCTTTTGAGAGGCCAGAGAGTACTTTGGCTCCTGTCTCACTCATAACGAGGCAAACCGAATAGTTCATAAATTAAAGGAGCAGAATAAGGGCATTCTGCCCATCAATTCTACTACACCATTCAATCTTGGCTGATCTATCGTTCCCTCCAACTTTAT
The DNA here is from genome assembly GCF_053455715.1 of Rhinoraja longicauda. NCBI lineage: Eukaryota > Metazoa > Chordata > Chondrichthyes > Rajiformes > Arhynchobatidae > Rhinoraja > Rhinoraja longicauda. Next base: position 12,027,192 of record NC_135972.1, on the reverse strand, counting down.
TCTCCTGCCTTCTCCCCCCATAATCCCAGACTCCCGTGCTAATCAAGAATAGTACAGAGTAGACTAAAATGAAAGCAGAGAAGTCCGGATGAGCTCTGCAGCTAATCGAGTATTTGTGGAGAGCGAAGCCATCTAGCATCTAAACGAGAAGTAGAAACTGCAGATGTTGGTTTGCATAAAAGACTCATCGGGTCAAGCAGCATCTCTGGATAACGTGGATAGGCGATGTTTTGGGTGGTAACCCAGAAAAAGAGTCTGAAGAAGGGTCCTGACCTGGAACGTCACCAACCATGTTCTCCAGAACGCGAGCCTGACCAGCTGAGGTACTGCGGTACTTTGTGTCTCTTTTTAATATCTAAACAATTTTTTGTATTTGTTTCATTTTTCCCGCATCTGCAGGATTTTTCGAAGAGACAGTAAAGACTTGCTTTTTCTACAGACTGCATCGATAAATGTGAAGTTTAAGAGGTGCAAACCTCCAGTTACGAATGTGTAAGAAGGAACTGCTTATGCTGGTTTACACCAAAGGTTGATACAAAATGCTGGCGTAACTCAGCGGGTCAGGCAGCATCTCTGGGGAAAAGGAATAGGTAACGTTTAGGGTCAAGACCCTTCATCAGACCTGATGAAGGGTTCCCCACCCGAAACGTCACCCATCCCTTTTCTCCAGAGATGCTGCCTGACCCGCTGAGTTACTCCAGCATTTTGAGTCAATCTCCAGTTACGAATGGTGCTGTTTCTCTGTGCCTTGGTTGGGTCCCTGTATCGGCAGCAAGGGAGAGGGGGGTTAGCTTTTGTGTCATATCCTAAAGCGTGTGCAGGAAAGCCGATGAGATTGTCAGCTGATGAAATGCATTGAAAGTAGTCTACAGAACGACGCCTCTGATAAGTGTCGTGTGGGAACCCTGTCACAGGTGGGAGGAGAACATCAAAAGCCACTTGAAAAGCTGGAGCAGAAGATAAAAGGAGATGTCAAACCAGAGGTAGCTAAGTTTGTCATGTGTGTAGTGAATAGGCAAATTTAAATCCTTACAGAGGGTCGTCTGGCCCCTACACTTAGACTACTCTTTGAAGTGCACGCTGACAGCAACTGGTTTGAATGATTAACAGTGGACCCAGCTGCGTATGGGTCTTCTGGGGCTAAGCTGAGCGGCAGAGTGAGCACGTTGCATCGAGCTGCTCAAAGGGATTTTGAAAGACGTTGCTTCTAAACACATGCTTCTATTTCTGGTGCTTTCAAGCACCAAAGGCATAATAGAGCATTCATGAGCTCTCCTTGGGACCATGTAGTTTACATCAAGGACATCACAACTTTACAAAGGTTGACGAGATGGCTGACGTGTGTCTGAGCAAGTTCTTTTACTTCCTGAGCTTGCTGTTGCAATGCAGGGACCACGTGCATCCAGCTCTTTTGTTCCCCCAGTAGCTTTCCCCAAACAAGAATTTCTGTTTGTGCTGCGGAAACAAAAAGAGGTGCAGATGCTGGTTAATGTACAAAAAGGACACAAAGTGTTGGAGTAACTCAGCAGGTCAGGCAACATCTCGGGAGAACATGGACAAGGTGACGTTTCGGGTCAAGACCCTTCTTCAGACTGAAAATGGGTCTTGATCCAAAACGTCACCTATCCATGTTCTCTAGTGATGCTGTCTGACCTGCTGAGTTACTCCAGCACTTCGCGTCCTTCTGTTTGGGCTGTGGTTGACTTAAATGGCCACAATTAGACTGAACACAACAAAGCACTGGCATTTTGTGTACACTGCAAAATTATCGGTCATTAGTTTTGTTCTTCATTACACCAATTGCCATGGAACATATTTTTAAAAAGCAAATATAAGTCAACTTTCCTCTTTGCCTTCCCGTAGATGTGGCCTGACCTCATGTATTTCTAGCATTTTGTTTATATTTCACAGTCCTAGTTTTCTACTGGATTCTAGCAAGTCCAGTGGTAGCAGAGGTAGAGTTGCTGCCTCACAGCGCCAGAGACCCAGGTTCGATCCTGACTGCGGATGCCGACTGTACGTTCTCCCCGTGACCCGCGTGGGTTTTCTCCAGGTGCTCCGGTTTCCTTCCACATTCCAAAGACGTACAGGTTTGTAGGTTAATTGGCTTTGGTAAAATTGTCAATTGTCCCAGTGTAGGAAAGTATTAGTGTATAGGAATTGCTGGTCAGCGTGGACTCGGTGGGCCAAAGGGTCTGTTTCCGCGCTGTATCTCTAAACTAAACTAAAGCGAAGTTCTTTGTGATGGTAGTGTCTATCGGATACTTGGTGAAACCTGAGCAGTTTTCACCTGATCCAGAGTCACATGCTTTCTATCTTAATGCCAAGACTGAAGTGCTGTGAAAATGGACTGATCATCAGTGAAAGTTGTTTGAAGTCCCACTTTGTAGAAAGATTGAACAGTGAAGGGCTATAAGGGTGAATAGAACGGAGCATACTCATTGTCTTTCAGAGGTGGTCTTGTATTCAATTATTCCACCAACCCTTTTCTTGGAAGCTTTCCAGCCCTTTTCATATTTTTAGAGATAAACTATAGAAACAGGCCCTTCGGCCCACCAAGTCCATGCCAATCAGTGACCACCCATACACACTAGGGGCAATTTAGGAACCAAATTAACCTACAAACCTGCGTGTTTGGAACCGGAGCAACCAAGGAAAACCCACGCTGTCACAGGGAGAATATACAAACTCTGTACAGACAGCACCCAAGGTCAGGATCGAACCTGGGTCCCTGGTGCTGTAAGGCAGCAATGCTACCACTGTGCCGCCTCTGTGCTCCTCAATTTGATCAGTTTTGCACCAGAGGTTACTCAAGAATGGTCTTCTAAATCAGTTCCAGTTTGTTCAGCGTTCACTTAGTTGTGGAACTGCCATCAAAGAGGGAGTTTGAAGTGAGTACTATCTCTTCATTAACATGCAAACCATTTATGTGCCCCCTGCTGTCTCGGGACTTTGGATGTTGGCTTGGTATCATGTGGGTGCTAATCAACGCCCAGCATGATGTGTTAATTGGACACATGGGCACTTGCACATTTGCTGTAGATCATCAACTGTGTGCAAGCCACACAACTACATTTCATTTACAAATAAGCATTTCCTATGTGATTCATGGATTAAAAAGAATGGCCTCTCTTGTGGGCTTTTCTTTTTGCTGCACAAAAAATAATATAAATCAGATGAAAATTTACCAAATCGGTTTCTCGTTTGAGCTGCTGCTTAAATTGAGACAACATTCTCTCCAGACCTCTTGAGTCGCATGTGAGGAGCACAAGCCAATTCATCTGGCTTTGGGAATGCTCAGAGTCATCACAACAGCAGGAATCAGGTCTTTATGAGCGCAGTCACCCAAATGAACAGCGACACATTACACCTAAAATCCAACATGGTTCCCCAAATTTTCATCGATTTTTCAATGAATAACTTGCATTTTTATAATCTCTTTTCTGACTTCCTCCAGGATGTTTTCAAGGGCTTTAGATGTCTGAGTACCTTTTGAAATGTGTTACCCAAAGCCTCTGTCATGCAGATCCACCACCAATTTTCTCTCAACTTGCCCTTTAATCCGGACAAAATTACTAGATTGCACTTGAAATCCCCCCCTGCAAGTCCCCCCAAAAATGTCCCTGGGCTTGGTGAGGCGGCCGATCTTGACCTCATCGGCGGCCTGCAGCCTATCTGCCAGTCGAATTTGCTCCCTGTGGCCGGGGCTCTGGAACTCCAGCAGATCCATTCCCACGGAGCCGGCAGATCCATTCCCACAGCCAACTTCTGAGGCCGGTATCTCGACCCCTCAGCAGCATAGGCGGAACATTCTGGTACCATTCAACCCAAAGACGTACAGGTATGTAGGTTAATTGACTGGGTAATATGTAAACATTGTCCCTAGTGTGTGTAGGATAGTGTTAATGTGCGGGGATCGCTGGGCGGCGCGGACTCGGTGGGCCGAAGGGCCTGTTTCCGCGCTGTATCTCTAAATCTAAAAAAAAAAAAAACCCTCTTGAAATCCATGATCTCTATTGATCCGGCAAAATGGATAATCCAGCAGGGTTCTGGAACCAAGCATGTGGGACAAATTTGCTCCCCAAAACACTGGTAAACAGGAATACTTATCTTCTGCACTGGACAATGGTGAGCATTTGTGCATCTCATCTACTGTTGCTGATCCAAAATTCTGAGTGAAAACAACTAGGACCCAAACAGGTCAGGCAGAGGTTCACCTGCACATCCTCCAACCTCATCTTTTGTATCCGCTGTTCCAGATGTCAACTTCTCTACATCGGCGAGACCAAGCGCAGGCTCGACGATCGCTTCGCTGAACACCTCCGCTCAGTCCGTCTCAACCAATCCGATCTCCCTGTGGCTCAGCACTTCAACTCCCCTTCCCATCCCCAATCTGACCTTTCTGTCCTGGGCCTCCTCCATTATCAGAATGAGGCCCAGCGCAAATTGGATGAACAGCACCTCATATTTTGCTTGGGCAGTTTACACCCCAGCAGTATGAACATTGACTTCTCCCACTTCAGGTAGTCCCTGCTTCCTGCCTCCGACTACATCCTATCTTTGTCCCGCCCCCTCCCCTGACATCAGTCTGAAGAACGGTCTCGACCTGAAACGTCACCCATTCCTTCTCTCCTGAGATGCTGCCTGACCCGTTGAGTTACTCCAGCAGTTTGTGTCAGCCCTTTAATGACATTTAATCTCTCTCGCCCACCACCCATTTTGCACTCTCCTCTCCCTTGTTTCTCCACATCCTAAAACCTGTGCATTTGTAACTATTCCCAGTCCAGATGAAAGGCCTTCATCCTAAAACGTTCGTCCCTACCCTCCACCCCGGCAGCTCATAGTCAATGTGCTCTCTACTGTACACCTGTGGAAGTTCCCGAGAGTATTAGTTGACACCCCAAATCTCTGCAATCTTCTCAAGAAGTAGAGGCATTGGTGGGCTTTACTTATGTTTGTATCAATGTGCTGGGTCCAGGTAGATCTTCAGACATATGCACGCCAAGGAATTTGAAATATTTGACTCTCTCCACCACCTTCCCTTCAGTGAAGACAGGTGAGACACAAAATGCTGGAGTAACTCAGCAGGACAGGCAGCATCTCTGGATAGAAGGAATGGGTGACTTCAGGTTGAGACCCTTCCTCAGACAGGTTTGCGGTTCCTCGACCTTCCTCTTCCGAAGCCAACAATCCAGCTGTGGAAATCCCTCCTTAAACCTCTGCTCAACCTCCTCCACACCACATGTTTCTTCAACCAAACTTTTGGCCGCCTTTCCCAATGCTAATTTATTTTTTTACATAATTATTCTCCAGCAATGTGTCTTTGGCATATTCTGGTGGTAAGTAAATGTAAGCTTTAATTGATTTTATATTTGACTTTAATTGCCACTTTGTAAGATGACTTGGGACACACCAGCGTGTTATTCTTGTAGCGTGAGCACAGGCATTTGGCTGTCTCCCCATGTCCCACAATGGATGTTTTTAATCTTGCTATTTGTTTTAGTCCACATTCCTTTGGGGCTCAGGTTTGAGCCAGCTGGAACATGGGTTGTTGGATGGCCCAATATTTACCAACATCTCGCCAAGTTACTCTTGTTTGTGTTTGTGGTGTCTCAGTTTGCATGGGCTTCTGTGTCGCAATGTTCGAACAGGTCCCTTTATCCCTTCTCTCCATCAAGGGCTGGGCTTTGCAGGATTCCTGAGTGCAGAGGGTTCATCATGTGACTGAGGGGGGAAATGGGTTTGCGAAAGCTACTCTCCACGACACAAAGAAATCCCTTGGGTGACTCCTCCAATTCAGCTGGGAGGGAGTTGCATCGTGGCTGACGGGAACGGCTGTTGACTTAACGAGTGATCCTGGTCTTGAACGTCTGTCCGAAACAGGATTAAGGGTGATTTTAGTGCAAGTTGCCAAGAGGCTTTTGTTTGTATAGTCCATAACCCAACAACTATGCTAACACCAAAAACACATGTTAAAGCGGGTATTTGCTAAAGGACGATTTTACGTGGATGAGCTGAGTGCTGTTTGGTGCACTGGCTTCATTCATCTCGAGCTAAATGGAACATGGTTTTGCAGTGTTGTCAGACCAATAATAGACTTGTTTACCCTAATGCGCCGTTATAAACTGTGCGTTCCTCCTGATCAATGGAATCGTGCTCGGTGCTGTCTGAGAGTTCTGCTCATTCTGCTTATGTGCCAGAATTGAAGGGTTTAATTAAAACTGTCTGCACCGGGCATTGTTTCAGATTTAAATCGCAACCCAGAATCTGCGTCTGGTTATGGGTGCTTGTGGAATTCTGTGCTCCATGATACTAAGATAGGTGGAGTAGTTGATAGTGAGGTAGATTTTCAAAGTCTACAGAGAGACTTGGGCCTTTTGGAAGGGTGGGCTGAAAGATGGCAGATGGAGTTTAATGCTGATAAGTGTGAGGTGCTGCATTTTGGTAGGACAAATCAAAATAGGACGTACAGGGTAAATGGTAGGGAATTGAGGAATGCAGTGGAACAGAGGGATCTGGGAATAACTGTGCATTGTTCCCTGAAGGTGGAATCTCATGTGGATAGGGTGGTGAAGAAGGCGTTTGGTATGCTTGCCTTTATAAATCAGAGCATCGAGTATAGAAGTTGGGATGTAATGTTGAAATTGTACAGGGCATTGGTGAGGCCGAATCTGGAGTATGGTGTGCAGTTCTGGTCGCCAAATTATAGGAAGGATGTCGACAAAATGGAGAGGGTACAGAGGAGATTTACTAGAATGTTGCCTGGGTTTCAGCACTTAGGCTACAGAGAGAGGTTGAACAGGTTGGGTCTTTATTCTTTGGAGCGTAGAAGGTTGAGGGGGGACTTGATAGAGGTTTTTAAAATTTTGAGAGGGACGGACAGAGTTGACGTGGGTAGGCTTTTCCCTTTGAGAGTGGGGAAGATTCCAACAAGGGGACATAGCTTCAGAATTGAGGGACAAAGGTTTAGGGGTAACATGAGGGGGAACTTCTTTACTCAGAGCGTTGTGGCTGTATGGAATGGGCTTCCGGAGGAAGTGGTGGAGGCTGGCTCGATTTTATTATTTAAGAGTAAATTGGATAGGTATATGGATAGGAGGGGATTGGAGGGTTATGGTCTGAGTGCAGGTAGATGAGACTAGGTCAGGGAGAATGGTCGGCGTGGACTGGTAGGGCCGGACAGGCCTGTTTCCATGCTGTAGTTGTTATATGAACCGATTAGCTTTGCCATCAGGGATCACCTGTGGAGATGCAGAAAACTGCAGACTCGAATCGTCAGCAACGTGTGCGAGGAACTCTGTGGGTCAAGCAGCATCTGTGGAGGCAAAAGGATGGTCGATGTTTAGGGTCGAGACCCAGCCTAAAAAAAAGACACAAAAGCACAAAAGTGGATAGGCGACGTTTTGGGTCAGGCCTCTTCGTCAAACTGATTGTAGTAGGAGGGAGAAAGCTGGTGGGGGTTGGACAAAGGACATGAGCTATTATAGTCACCACCCTTCCTGAAATCGTCTCATGCCAGGCCCTGTTTTATTCTGGTCTTTTCTCGCCTCCATCCCCCCCCACCCCCTCTACTCCCCCACTATCAGTCTCAAGAAGGGTCTCGACCCGAAACGTCACCTATTCCTTTTCCCCGGAGATGCTGCCCGACCCACTGAGTTACTCCAGTATTTTGTGACTATCTGAGGGTAGGACAAAGCCTGGCAAGTGATAGGTGGATACAGGCGAGAGGGGTTTGATTGGCAGATGGTTGGACAAAGGCCAGAGGCAAAGACTCTTAAGTGAGACAAGGAGAGAGGAGGCGTGAAGTGTGAAACCAGAGGAATAGATGTGGGTGGAAGGGGGAAGGGAGGTGTGATTGTGGGAGAAATGGGTGCCCATCCAGGTGGGGCACAGGGAAGTGGGAGGGGGAAAGGAAAGAGTCGGTTTCCTCTGCCTACTTGGGAGAGGGTGAATGTTATGGGCCCTTGGGGGAGTGAGGAGTCCTTGCCATGTACCTGTGTTTTGTGTGTGTGTCCTGCTTTTTGCTCGGGTCACAGTGGGGATTTCTCATGCGTTGCAGGATAACAGACACCGCCCCGCTGCCCAATAATCCCTGACTTTGAGGTAATTGTAGGCAGGGTCAATTCACTGATGTGAACAGCCAGAGCTGAAGCAATATTTTCATATTGCCTTGTCGTCTTTAGGTTGGGCTTTACAAACTGTGCGGAGATAGTGCTGACATTTACGAGGGGAGGCTCATGTCCTGAAGTGGGACCTGACTTTTAAAATAAATGTTTCATTTCAAATGCCTTGACACAACATCAGTTTGAGTACTAAAGAGCTTGTCACTTCCAATCGAATCTCAGTAAGATGAGATGGACTTTTCAATAAGACTTTCTTGCGAATCAACTGACACATCCTTCTACAGTTGCTGCTCTAGAGATTTAACTATCAGCAGCAAAGGTAAAATGAAGATTCCACTGTTAATTTGAAGGATTATTCTTGTCCCAATGTTGTGACTTCATACTGTTTCATTTTTGTCAAACTTCATGATAATTGACGTTCAACAAAGCAGTTGTTTTCTTAATAGTTTAGTCTGGAAGTTCAGCGGTGTGTTTGGTTGGGTGACTTGAACCCAAGCTAGTTTATTTGTGAACAGAGTCTTTTTTCCCAGGGTAGGGAATCAAGAACCAGAGGGGTTAGGTTTAAGGTGAAATGGGAAAGATTTAAAAGGAAAAAAGATTTTTAAAGATTTAAAAGACTGGAGCGACTAGGCTTGTATACGTTGGAATTTAGAAGGATGAGAGGGGATCTTATTGAAACATATAAGATCATTAAGGGATTGGACACGTTAGAGGCAGGAAACATGTTCCCAATGTTGGGGGAGTCCAGAACCAGGGGCCACAGTTTAAGAATAAGGGGTAGGCCATTTAGTACGGAGATGAGGGAAAACTTTTTCAGTCAGAGAGTTGTAAATCTGTGGAATTCTCTGCCTCAGAAGGCAGTGGAGGCCAATTCTCTGGATGCTTTCAAGAGAGAGCTAAATAGAGCTCTTAAAGATAGCGGAGTCAGGGGGTATGGGGAGAAGGCAGGAACGGGGTACTGATTGTGAATGATCAGCCATGATCACATTGAATGGCGGTGCTGGCTCGAAGGGCCTACTCCTGCACCTATTGTCTATTGTCCATTGAACCGGTGCAGTAACATTTTCAAACAGAGGGTGGTGGGTATATGAAACGGATTGCCCAAGGAGGTAGTTGAGGTAGCAACATTTAAAAGACATTTGGACAGGTACATGGATAGGGAACGTTTAGAGGGATACGGGAAACTGTGGGGAGATGGGACTAGTGTAGATGGGGCATCTTGGGCGGCATAGGCAAGTTGGGCTGAAGGGCCTGTTTCAATAGACAATAGACAATAGACAATAGGTGCAGGAGTAGGCCATTCAGCCCTTCGAGCCAGCACCGCCATTCAATGCGATCATGGCTGATCACTCTCAATCAGTACCCCGTTCCTGCCTTCTCCCCATACCCCCTCACTCCGCTATCCTTAAGAGCTCTATCCAGCTCTCTCTTGAAAGCATCCAACGAACTGGCCTCCACTGCCTTCTGAGGCAGAGAATTCCACACCTTCACCACTCTCTGACTGAAAAAGGTCTTCCTCATCTCCGTTCTAAATGGCCTACCCCTTATTCTTAAACTGTGGCCCCTTGTTCTGGACTCCCTTGTTCTGGACTCCCCCAACATTGGGAACATGTTTCCTGCCTCTGAAGTCTGAAGAAGGGTCTCGACCCGAAACGTCACCCATTCCTTCTCTCCCGAGATGCTGCCTGACCTGCTGAGTTACTCCGGCATTTTGTGAATAAATCGATTTGTACCAGCATCTGCAGTTATTTTCTTATATTCCCTGCCTCTAATGTGTCCAATCCCCTAATTATCTTATATGTTTCAATAAGATCCCCCCTCATCCTTCTAAATTCCAGTGTATACAAGCCTAACTGCTCCAGCCTTTCAACATACGACAGTCCTGTGGCGGATCAGGCCACTCCTTGGGTCAGCCCCCTCGTTACGTGACGGACAGGCGTAAGGGGTTAAAAGCCAGACCAGGGGGAGGCGTGGCTCATCCCTAGGTGGACTACGCTGTGGGCAGGAGCTCACAGCCTAATAAAAGAATCTTACTAAAAACTGCCTGGCGTCTTGCCTTTTCTCTGGCCTCCGCCAGGCCACTACATTGGTGACCTCGACGGACATCACACGTAGTGATGTCGCACGATAATGTGCAACCCGGTCCTGCCGACCTCGATGCCGTCTCCCTCAAACTCCCGACCCTGTGGACCGAAGAGCCTGAGGTCTGGTTCCAGCAGGCAGAGGCACAGTTTGCTGTGCGAGGAGTAACCGTCGACTTGACGAAGTACATTTATGTCGTCGGCGCCCTGGACCAGGCGACAGCAAGGCGAGTAAAGCCTTACCTTAATGACCCCCCCGCGGATGACAAATATAAGGGCCTTAAAGAACTCCTTATCAGGAGGTTCGGCCTCAGCGACGCCGAGAGGGCAACTCGAGTTATGAGCCAGGGGGGGCTCGGGGACCGACGGCCGTCGGCCCTTCTGGAGGACATGCTCGCCCTTATGGGCAACCACCCGCCCTGTTTCTTATTTAAGCAGGCCTACCTGCGGCAGCTCCCAGTCGACCTCCGTTCTCAGCTCGCTGGGGACCCCTTCACCGACACGCAGGGGCTGGGCGAGCGCGCTGATCAAATATGGATGTCCCGTCGGGAGGACCTGGAAGCCCTAGCCGTCTTTTCCGCGGCGTCGGAAGGCCAACAGCAAGCTGGGGCCGCCGCCGACCCCATTTCAGGGCGACCCCCGCGGCGAAATCCGGCCGCCATCGGGCACCCCGGTGCCGGCACGCCCTTCTCGCACGGCCCGCCGACAGTTCAGCCAGACGCCACCAGAGGTCGCTGGTGGTCGGCCCAAGCAGCACCACCTCCAATACCGCGGAGGACATTGTCTGTGGCCCCGGGGATACAACACTGTTGTGCGACACCTCCACTGGCCTGCCGCGGCCCATCATCCCTGTCTTCTGGCGTCGCAGGGTATTCGAGGTGCTCCACGGGCTGTCTCACCCCTCCATTCGGGCGACGGTGGCCCTTGTATCCTCCCGTTTCATGTGGCACGGGCTGCGTAAGCAGGTCGCACACTGGGCACGCACCTGCATCCCGTGCCAAACTTCAAAAATCCAGCGACACGTGCGTGCGCCTCTGCAGGAGTTTCGTGTCCCTCGGCAGCGCTTCGACCACATTCATGTGGACATCGTGGGGCCGCTGCCGCCGTCCCGGGGCATGACCCACCTCTTCACTGTGGTAGATCGCTTCACGCGGTGGCCGGAGGCCATTCCGCTGGCAGACACCTCGACGGCCACCTGCGCGCGGGCCTTGGCGGCGCACTGGATCGCCCGTTTCGGGGTGCCACTGGACATTACATCCGACCGGGGGCCACAGTTCACTTCGGAACTGTGGTCGGCCATGGCAAGACTCTTGGGTGTCCGCCTACACCACACTACGGCGTACCATCCACAGTCGAACGGGTTGGTGGAACGCTTTCACCGCCAGCTGAAGGCTGCCCTGAAGGCTCGGCTCACGGGCCCAGACTGGGTGGACGCCCTGCCGTGGGTTTTGCTGGGGATCCGCACCGCACCCAAGGAGGACTTGGCCTCCTCCTCCGCCGAGTTGGTGTACGGGGCCCCCTTGACGGTTCCCGGGGAGTTCATCCCACCGGCGCAGGGTCGAGTGGAGCAGCCTTCTGACGCCCTGCAACGTCTTCGGCAGACGGTGGGCAGGCTGGCACCTGTGCCCACGTCACGTCATGGGACCTTCCAGCCACACGTCCCTGCCGCTCTGGAGGACTGCCAGTTTGTGTTCCTGCGCAGGGACGCACACCGATCACTTCTCCAGCGGCCGTACGAGGGCCCCTTCCGGGTCCTGCAACACGGCTCGGCCACATTCGTTCTGGACATGGGGGGTCGCAGAGGGACTGTTTCGGTCGCACGGCTGAAGCTGGCACACGTGGACATTGATCGGCCGGTGCCGGTTGCGCAGCCCCGCCCGCGCGGTCGCCCCCCGTCCACGCTACCCCCTCCAGTGTCTGCCATGACCCCTCCACCTGTCGGTCAGTCGCCGGTCCCTGCGCCGGTCATGGTGCACACCCGGGCTGGTCGCCTCGTGCGCCCTCCTGTCCGTTTTGTACCTCCGGTTCTTGGGGGGGGGGGGTCCTGTGGCGGATCAGGCCACTCCTTGGGTCAGCCCCCTCGTTACGTGACGGACAGGCGTAAGGGGTTAAAAGCCAGACCAGGGGGAGGCGTGGCTCATCCCTAGGTGGACTACGCTGTGGGCAGGAGCTCACAGCCTATAAAAGAATCTTACTAAAAACTGCCTGGCGTCTTGCCTTTTCTCTGGCCTCCGCCAGGCCACTACAGTCCCGCCATTCCGGGAATTAACCTAGTGAACCTATGTTGTTGACTCTGTGACTCTAAAGTACAAAGTGCTGGAGGAACTCGGAGAGTCAGGCAACAACTGTAGTTACCATACAGGTAACATTTCTGGTCAGAACCCTTCTTCAGACTGGAGAGGACTACCAACTCAAAATGGTGCCTGTTCATTCGCTCCAGAGATGCTACCTGACCCGTTGAGTTCCACCAGTACTCTGTGTTTTGCTCAAGTTTCTAGCATTTGCAGTTCCTTGTGTTTCCATATTTTAAGCCCTCTTTTGAACAAATAAAGTATTTGTAGCATTTTTTAAACTCTCTTGCCAAACCATGTGAGCAATTCACTGGAGTTAACTTTTCATCCTCTCAATCATTACTTTTCTCGGCTAATTTTAAACCTGCCTGGTTTTTCAAGACTCTTTATGACTGCATTCTCTCATTCCACCATTTACATAACTTCCAATAACAGGTACTCAAAACGGCACGAACTAATGAGTTGGAAAGATCAACATTTTTCTCTTTCCTGTGATTTGTTTTGAGAGACTAAATAGAAAATCAAAGTCTCTGAAAGCTCATGTTTTTTTTTCTATTTCCTTCTTTCCGGAATTTAAGCAAATGTCATCAGCCTCAGACAACTTCATGGACAATCCAGCCCAAACATTACCCCTCTCTCAATGAGATCTGATCATTGATCCGTCCATCTTGCTCCCTATTTTGCTTCAGCCCATGCCTGTTGTAATTGGCAGAGACATTGTGCACCATTCCTTAGAATTCATCATCTTGGAACTCTTCATGTGATGGGACACCCTTCATCCATGGTTTCGTTTGCAAACAACTCCATCCAAGGCCTCAAGAAATTGCAAAGAGTTGTGGATGTATCCCAGACCATCACGCAAACCAACCTCCCTTCCATTGACACTATCTACACTTCATGCAGCCTCGGCAAGGCCACCAACATAATCAAAGACCAGTCTCACCCTGGTCACCTCCTCTTTTCCATTCTCCCATCAGGCAAGAGGTACAGAAGTTTGAAAACGCATACCTTCAGATTGTGGGACAGTTTCTTCCCAGCCGTTATCAGGCAACTCAACTATCCTCTCACCAATTAGAGAGCGACCCTGACCTATCTACCTCAGTGGAGACCTTCAAATGATCTTTAATTGGACTTCACTAGACTTTATCTTGCACTAAACATTATACCCTTTATCCTGCATCTGTACCCTGTGAACGGCTTGAATGGAATTATGCATTGTCTTTTCGCTGACAGGACAGCGAATAGCACAAAGCTTTTCACTGTACCTCAGTATACTAAACTAAACTTAATTCCTGGGTTACCATGTGCAAAAGTAGATGCTTTTGACAATACTTTAATCCAGGATGGAAGCTCGATGTGATTACCTGAGGGGCCTGTTGATGTAATTCCCCCTGTATTTTCCCCTTGAAATTGGCTGGTGTTTTTCTGGGCTGTTGTCAACTCTTGCAGAAGATCATGTCAGCTCTTGCAGAAGATCATGCAGCTTTCTGAATGACTGGCGGAGTACAAGGCATTCCATTGGTGTGGAACGTGCTTGATTGGACTGGAGGGTTTGCTTGAACGTTTGTGGTCACGGCTAAGATCCCTTGTCTATCTTCCCAGAAACTGATTAATTTCCTAAGGCAGACACAAAATGTTGGAGTAACTCAGCGAGTCAGGTAGCATCTACGGAGAAAAAGAACAGGTGATATTTTGGGTCGAGACCCTTCTTCACTCAACCCGAAACGTAACCTATTCCTTTTCTCCAGATGTGCTGCCCGACCTGCTGAGTTACTCCAGCATTTTGTTCTACCTTCGGTGTAAACCAGCATCTGCAGTGCCTTCATAGGTTCTCGGAGCAGAATAAGACAATTTGGCCCAGCACGTCTACTCCGCCATTCAATCATGGCTGATCTCTGTCCCTCTCAATCGCATTCTTCTGCCTTCATCCCGTAAACCTTGACACCCTTACTAATCAAAAATCTGTCAATATCCCAGTTAAAAATATCCATTGACTTGGCCTCCACAGCTGCCTTTGCTACACATAATTTCCTGAGGTCTTTCTGTTACAAATTCCGTGATATCATAAGGTCCACGCTCTCAAGAGCAACGTGGTACTGGAGAGAGAGACAGGGGTTGGTGAGAGGGGCGGGACATGGGACATTTGAAGTGAGAAACAGCAGGTGTGCGGAAATCAATGAACAGAAACTAATCAATCCGTAGCATGGTAGATGGGCAGATGAGAGAGTCCCAGAGCCTTTCATTCAGCATCTGTAAGTATTGGCATGCTGGCTTCATTGATAGGTGTTCATGTACGACGGTGATAAACCTTTTCACCGGGAGATAACCAGCTGCCTGTGGTTTGCAACATTATTCATGGTCTGTTTAGATGTGGTTCTTTATAAACTGTCCATCTGAAAGATCGAGCTGTTTTTTAAAAAAACATTCTGAGTCATGAATCGGCAAGTAACGGAGCAAGAATTAAGCAGTTGTTTCAGAAATCCATCAGTTGTGTTTATCCAGCTTCCCTCAGTTGGGCTTTCATAACACATGAATGCACGCATTTCTTTTGATCCTTCTCCTGGAAATGTGCTGCACGGTGCCGAGTTATTCCTGGAAGGGAGCACTTGCGAAAGGGAAGGTCACCTCTTGTCAGCAGAGCCTGGCCATCGCGAGGAGAAATGTTCTGGGGGGGGGGTCCATTAGTTTTAGGTGCAGAATTAGGCCATTCGGCCCATCAAGTCTACTCCGCCATTCAATCATGTCTGTTCTATCTTTCCCTCGCAACCCCCTTCTCCCCTGACACCCCTACTAATCGGGAATATGTCAATCTCTGCCGTAAATAATATCCATCGACTTGGCCTCCACAGCCATCTGTGGCAATGAATCCCACAGATTGACCACCCTCTGTCTAAAGAAATTCCTCCTCAACTTTCTGAAGGTATGTCCTTTTATTCTGAGACTAGGGCCTCTGGTCCTAGACTCTCCCACTAGTGGAGTAACTCAGCAGGTCAGGCAGCATCGACCCGAAACGTCACCCATTCCCTCTCTCCTAGATGCTGCCTGACCTGCTGAGTTACCCCAGCATTTTGTGATACCTTCGATTTGTACCAGCATCTGCAGTTATTTTCCTACTCCCACTAGTGGAAACATCTCCATATCCACTCTATCCAGGCCTTTTACTATTTGGTAAGTTTCAATGATGTCCGCCATTAACCTTCTGAACTCCAGTGAGTACAGGCTCAGTGTATCAAACATTGGGGGGCGCACCGCATGTCAGAGATACCCTTGGCATGTGGTTACACGCATGTCAACAGGTCAAGACCTCAACCGCAGGAGAGCTAACTCAACAGGGTCAAACTCCAGCTGAATTTCACCCAACTCAGTTCAAATGGGGATATATAAGATTGCTTGCCAATATTATCTCTGAGATGCTGTCAATCCTCAGTTTTTAATGAATTCAACCTACTGTTTGAGTTTGAGTTTATTGTCACGTGTACCGAGGTACAGTGAACAGCTTTTGTTGCGTGCTAACCAGTCAGTGGAAAGACAATACACGATTACAATCGATCCATTTACAGTGTTCTGATACATGATCAAGGGAATGACGTGACTAATGTTTAGTGCAAGATAAAGCTAATATCTTTATCAAAGTCTGATCAATGGTAGTCTGAGGGTCTCCATCGAGGTAGATGGTAGCTCAACACCACTCTCCTGTGGGTTTTCTGCATCACCCCACAGGTCCACCACCAATTTTCCCGCGCCCTTGGTTCCAGAGCCTTGCCGAATTGTCCATTTTGCCAGACCAACAGAGGCCAGGTAATAATAATTCAACAATACACCTCTGTCCCACTAATTATATTCCTCCTGTGTCTCTAAAGCACCATGGACTGCCGGTAACTTAAATAAATAATTACCAATTAACAAAGAAGTAAACAATGAACTTTTTAGGATTGTGGCATGCATCCTAAAAGAGCGTACACCACACATAGAAACATAGAAACATAGAAAATAGGTGCAGGAGTAGGCCATTCGGCCCTTCGAGCCTGCACCGCCATTCAATATGATCATGGGTGATCATCCAGCTCAGTAACCTGTACCTGCCTTCTCTCCATACCCCCTGATCCCTTTAGCAAAAAGGGCCACATCTAACTCCCTCTTAAATATAGCCAATGAACTGGCCTCAACTACCTTCTGTGGCAGAGAATTCCACAGACTCACCACTCTGTGTGAAGAAATGTTTTCTCATCTCGGTCCTAAAAGACTTCCCCCTTATCCTTAAGCTGTGACCCCTGGTTCTGGACTCCCCCAACATCGGGAACAATCTTCCTGCATCACACGCAACGCTCTCGCCATTTTGTCTGGATTAATGGACCATCAGTTGCTGGAAAATCAGTGGTAGACCTGTAATATCTTTTCAACCTTTGTCCCTCTTTCATTATTCACCTATTTCTCTCTGCATCCTTTACAATGCATTAATTCTTCAATGTCTTTCTAATCTCCCTGCATCACCGGGATGTCTCCAGACTTTTTTTAATGCCTCTTGGCTTCCCTGTAAACAAGTAGATTACTCTCTCTGCCAGCTTGACCTCATGTTCCTATCTCACTATATATTTGCTCAGCATCCAGTGTGTGAAGTTTTTATCTCTCGTTTGCTCCTTCTCCTTTCTTTGCCTGTTCAGGTTCCCGCACTAACACATTAACTCCACCGCCTTATTGATTTAACAGATTTGGTAGAGTCAAACAGCACTCGGAAACAAGCCCGTCAACCTAACGCATCCATGTCGACCAAGATGCCCCATCTAAACGAACCTCATTTGGCCCAAACCCCTCTAAACCTTTCCTATCCTAACCCGTTCCTGTCCAAGTATCTTTTCAAAGCTGTTATAGTATCTGTCTCAACTACCTCCTCTGGCAGCTCATTCCATGTACCCACCACCCTCAGAGTGGCAAAAGTTGCCCCTTAGCTTTGTACTCAGGCACCCTTCCCATCTTAAACATATGTCCTCTTGTTTTTGATTCTCATACCCTGGGTAATAGACTCTGTGCATTCACCGTATCTATTCCCCTCATGATTTAGTAGACCTCTATAAGATCACCCCTCAGCCTCCTGCGCTTCAAGGAATAAAGTCCTAGCCTATCCAACCTCTCCCTATAGCTTGGTCTCCCTATAGCTTGGTCATCTTGATGCCAAGATGGCCGCGCCGTTGTGTTTGGCTGCCTGTCGTCGCTCACCTAGAGATCGTAGTGTTCTTCGAGCCACTTTGGTCTACGACCGCCGAACCCTCCTGTTGATCCGACCCTCCGTCATCGATTTCTTTAGTCCAGGTCCCGGACAAAGTTTCTTCCAACGATCGCTCCTCGATCAACTCCCGGTAGATGTGCGGGCCCAGCCTTACATCCACCGCCGCACGCACCGCGCTAGGAGGCGGGGTAAACGCGCGGGAACATTTGAAAATTTAAAAAACCTCGCCCGCGCTCATCCAACAGCGGCCTACCTCGCCCAGTGCTGCGAAGTTGGACCTGGTCGACCTTACCGCTCCATCCACCGGCGCTCCCTCGAGCTCAGGTATGCCGCTCTTCGACCGATCATCTCGGTCCCTGGACTGCCGGCCCGCGGGCTCCCAGCAAGGCCATCTGTGAAGCGCAGCGGCGTGGTCTCCCTGAACCTCCGCCCGCTGGCGTGGGAGCTGCTACCAGACCGAAGCTTACCTGCTGCCCCTGCTGTCCCTGCTAAAGTGGCCCTGATCAACGCAAGATCCCTACAGAACAAGACCTTCATCCTCAACGACTTCTTCACCACCCGTGGATTGGACTTCTTACTGCTCACAGAATCCTGGCTTAACCCTGGTGAGCTTGCTCCACTCGTGGAACTCTGTCCTGATGACTGTAACTTCTTCACTGTAAGGGGTTTCTGCGCCGAGCTTTCGCCCGACCTAAGGTCCCCGTGCCTTGCTCTGATCCCTTGACCAGGCCGTGCACACTGGTTCCCCGTGAGTGGTTCGACCCACTCACCCCTTACGGTTCTAGACACTGGACTTAGGTGCAGGAGCTCTTATAGTGCAGAAAAATTCAACCAGACCAGATTTTAAAACCAGGGTTTAAATGAAAAAGGCTTTTATTCAGCACTTGGGACTATTGTCCATGAATACTTATACAGTTCTATAATACATGTCTATGAAACACATACCGAATCACACGAATACTTATAACTATGAATCATAAAACACAGTTCTATAAGACATATACACGAATACCTTTTACTTATGAATTCTTAAACACAGTTCTGCAAGACACATACACGACTGTAAGATGGGGAACGCACGACGCATCGCAACCTTGACCAACACATATTTTAGTACACACCCAACGTTTATTCACAACCACCCTCCCCTCTACACTAAACTATGTCCAGGATATGTAGGATTTGGAATGCATGCTCACCATGGGGCTATTACTGGGGTTACTGGCTGTTCGTTTGGCAGTATTTCTCCTCGAGTTGCGTGCCTGTTCCTCTCTCTTGCATCCGTTTTTCTTGCCTGTCTTTTCTTCCTCCTGCATTCGTTTTCTTGCCTGCTTGCGTTTCCTGCAGGTTTTCTTCTCGAGTTGACTTAACTTCTTCTTCCAGTATTTCTTCTTGACTTCAGACTTCGAACCCGGTTTTCTCTGCGCTTCTTGCCTCCTGTCCGTCTTAACCTTTTTCACCCAAAGTAGTGGGCAGTTATACTGTTCCTGACCCGTCCTATCTCCCGCCAGATCTTGGAATCCTTTTGTTCAAAAGATATGTATGAGGTTTTATCTTCTGATCTGCCTTATGTTCCGGGATACCGGGGATGGCCAGACGGTGTAAATTGGGGTTTCATTGTGAGGTGATGGGTGTTAACTGGTTTCCCATCACCTACCAGGTAGTTTTCTATGGGCTATGTGCCCTCTCACTGAGATGAACTATTTAGGTCGGCTTGGGGCATTGTGAGTATGCTGATGTCAGCGCCCCAGTGTCTGGACTCCGACCTGGTTTCGTAGGTTTCTGCATGGCCAATACCCATCCTTTGTTCTGGCCATGGCTTTGCAGAAAACCTCGAGACTGGGATGTAAGGTTTTTACCTTTTGTGGCTGGTCACGAGGTCCTGCGGCCATTTTAGGACCCACAGATTGTGACATCCTTTGTTAATCTGACCGCAGCCTTTCTCCGCTATCAGCCCCAGTCTCCCGTTTAAAATGTCCAAACTGCAGCTCTTTGGTATTGCGTTGCTTTTCAATGAGGGAAAACTTCTCAAATCTTACATCACCTCGCCTAGGCTCTCCGGACGCGGTGGGGGCTTAGTCACTGTGTTTAAGAAACATTTCAACTGCCGCCTCCTGAACGCTGATCATTTCTCCAGTTTCGAGGTGCAACTAATTAAAGTAGGCCTAGCCTATCCCCTCTTAATTGTTCTTGTGTATCGCCCACCAAAAATGCATAAGGACTTCATCACCCAATTTGCTGATCTGATTTCTAGCATTTTGCCCAAATTTGACCGGATCATGATTCTTGGTGACTTTAATATTCATGTTTGCTGTCCCACTAAGCCTCTTGTGAGTGAATTTATGCACCTGGTTGAGTCCTTCAATCTGACTCTTCACACCACGGGACCCACTCACAAGTTAGGCCATACTCTCGACCTAGTGTTATCGTCCGGATTCCCAATCAACAGCATTGAAACTACTGAAGCCTGTCTATCGGACCACAGCGCTATCATTTTTGACGCATCTCTGCCTTTATCTCCCGCAAAATCTCATCTCCCTGTTCGCTACTCCCGCGACATAAATTCATTGACTGCCAGTAAATTCTCCGAGGCTCTCACAGCTGCCCCCAACATCTGCACTATTGAGGCCTCTCCCCCCCCATCTCAGCACTGAGGATCTCGCCTCTTTATTTAATATCACTTGCTCTTCCATCCTGGATTCTATCGCTCCCCTTAAAATGAAAAAGCCTAAGCCCAAAGGTCGGCCGTGGCTCAATGACACCACCAAAGCCCTAAGAAGGGAGTGCAGAAAATCAGAAAGGAGGTGGAAATGTGACAAGCTTCAAATTTCCTTCGAAATTCTGAGAAACAATCTTCTCAAATACCAGGAAGCAGTAAAGTCTGCTAGAGCACAATACTTCTCCGACCTTATTTCCAAAAACTC
Organism: Rhinoraja longicauda; assembly: GCF_053455715.1. Classification (NCBI taxonomy): domain Eukaryota; kingdom Metazoa; phylum Chordata; class Chondrichthyes; order Rajiformes; family Arhynchobatidae; genus Rhinoraja; species Rhinoraja longicauda. The sequence goes on along the minus strand of NC_135972.1, from coordinate 12,006,549 downwards.
TCATAACTCCAAGGTCCTATTTAGAACAATTACCTCTGTCATATGTCCCGCCCCCAGTACCAGCTTAGTTGGGTCCCCTGCTAAGTGCGAAGAATTCGCTAAATTTTTCACCAACAAAGTTGAGAACATTAGAATGAACATTTCCCCTCCCACCCGTGACCTAGCTGTCTCACTAGTCTGTTCATCTAAATTGGACTGCTTCCAACCCGTCACTCTATCCTCCCTTGCAAAGCTTGTCTCCGCTATGAAACCTGCAACCTGCCCCCTTGATCCTGCCCCCACTGCCCTTCTGAAGGATGTCATTGCAATAGCCGGTCCCAGCATCCTCTCTATTATCAACAGTTCTCTGGCCACTGGCACTGTTCCAACCAGTTTCAAGCACGCGGTGGTCCAGCCCCTACTGAAAAAACCTAACCTAGACCCCCACCTTGCCTAGCAACTACAGACCCATTTCTAAACTGCCATTCCTGTCAAAAGTCCTTGAAAAGGAAATTCTAAACCAATTAGTGCCCTACCTGCACCAAAACACCATCCTGGAAAGTTTCCAGTCAGGTTTCAGAGCCCACCACAGCACAGAGTCTGCCTTGTTGAAGGTACACAACGACCTGCTTCTCGCCATCGACACCGGCGACTGTGCAATCCTGCTCCTTCTCGACCTCAGCGCAGCGTTCGATACAGTGGACCACACCATCCTTATTGACCGTCTCCGGTACGCGGTTGGCATTGATGGCACTGCCCTGAGCTGGTTCGCTTCGTACCTCAAAGATAGGAGTTTCGCCATCAACATAGGCAGTTATTCCTCTGCTCCAGCTAGCCTCTCCTGCGGAGTTCCACAAGGCTCCATCCTAGGCCCCATTCTCTTCTCTCTATACATGCTCCCCCTTGGCCAAATCATTCAAAGGCACGGCATTTCTTTCCACTGCTACGCCGATGACACTCAGCTTTACCTCCCCCTGAAACCCAACAACCAGTCAAATTTAAACAGCCTCTTACACTGCCTTGAGGACATAAAATGTTGGATGGCACAGAACTTCCTCCAATTAAACGAGAGCAAGTCTGAGGTCATCCTATTCGGCCCCCCCGACTCCATCAAATCGATAACAGGCAGTCTTGGAAGTCTATCCTGCCTAGTCAAACCGCATGTCAAAAACCTCGGCATGATATTTGACTCTGCATTAAAATTTGATAAGCAAGTCAACGCTGTGGTAAAAGCCAGCTTCTTCCAACTTCGAACCATAGCTAAAATCAAACCTTTCCTCCAATTCGACGACACAGAAAAAATCATTCACGCTTTCATTTCCTCCCGCCTAGACTACTGCAACTCCCTATACACTGGGATCAGCCAATCTTCCCTGTCCCGCCTGCAACTGGTCCAAAACGCCGCAGCGAGACTCCTGACGGGTACCCGTAAAAGGGACCACATCACCCCGATTCTGGCCTCTTTCCACTGGCTCCCTGTACGGTACAGAATCAACTTCAAGCTCCTCCTATTCACGTATAAAGCCCTAAATGGACATTCCCCCCCCTACATCAAAAATCTTCTAACCCACCTCTCTAACTCCAGGTCCCTCAGGTCGGCCGACTTGGGGCTACTCACTATCCCGCGGTCTAGGCTTAAGCTCAGGGGTGACCGCGCTTTTGCGGTTGCAGCTCCTAGACTGTGGAACAGCATCCCTCTCCCCATCAGAACTGCCCCCTCCATCGACTCCTTTAAGTCCAGGCTCAAAACCTATTTCTACTCCCTAGCATTTGAGGCTCATTGAGGAGGCGCTGTGAACTGTTTGCGTGCTACTGTATGTTTCATTTTAAAAAAAAAAATTTTTTTCCTTAGTACCTAATCAGATGTACAGCACTTTGGTCAACGTGGGTTGTTTTTAAATGTGCTATACAAATAAAATCGACTTGACTTGACTTGACTCAAGTCCTGGCAACACCCTCATTAATCTCTGCACTCTTTCCAGTCTAATTTACTGAAAACGAAACACCCGTGTTATTTTTGAATTGATTGTAGGAAATCTATTTTCATGGTTTTGGTTGGAGTTATGTTTATGAGTGTGAGATTGTGGTTTACTTGATCAAACGAATTTGGTGTCAAAACTAACAATTGCTCTCTAATGAGGATCTTGAACAGAATGGAAACCCAACACATCCAAAGCTGTTTTGCATGAAGCTGCAGCCATTTCAAGACCCAAACGCTTGCCTCCTGAAACAAAGTATCATTTCTTGGCCTATTTTACATGTTTAGCAGCCACCATCCTAAACACGCGACTGATTTCAAAGAGGAAATACTTCAGGCAATGGAAAACCGCGGTGATATTTTAGCTACTGGCCAAAGAATGATTCTCAGGTGACTAATTGCACTAAATAAAGCAGATGGGTTTCTATTTTTACATTATTTTGAGTTGAAGGAGAATAGTTTTTTTTTAGTTTAGAGATACCGCACGGAAACAGGCCCTTCGGCCCACACCAACCAGCGATCCCCACGCACTAAGGCTATCCTACATCTCGACCCGAAACGTCGCCCATTCCTTCTCTCCTGAGATGCTGCCTGACCTGCTGAGTAACTCCAGCATTTTGTGAATTGATCACAAGTCTCACCCACTTGCACTTTATCTGGATCTGGGAGGTTGGAAAGAGCTGGCTGTCTGGTGTCTGGTGCAAGGTTTGAGGGGCGCTGTAGTGTGTCTGTGTGTATGCATGAGGTAGGGGGCATGTATACTGAGGCCTCATCTCCACAATGTATTAACAGCCCTTGACACAAAAGGACACAAAGTGCTGGAGTAATTCAGCAGGTCAGGCGGCATTTCTGGAGAACGTGGATGGGCAACATTTTGGGGCGAGACCCTTGAAGGCAAGGGGTGAACATGCAAACCGCACAGATAGCACCTGAGGTCAGGATCGAACCTGGATCTCTGGCGCAGTGAGGCAGCAACTCTACCAGCTGCACCACCACGCTGCCCTGTCATGAATAAGGTATTGAGCATGTGGTTAATTGTCTGATATATTTGCTTTACATGGTACTATACAGCACAGGAACAAACCCTTCAGCCCACAAAGTTTGCATCGATGATGCCAAATTAAACTAGTCCCTTCTACCTGCACATGATCCAAGTCCCTCCATTCTCTGCAGATTTATGTGCCTATCTAAAAGCTCTTAAACGCTAGCATCGTTTCTTCTTCCACCACCACCCTGGCAGCGTGCTGGCATCTGCAATTCTCGGTGCAAAGGAAGAATACATCTTTACCTAGAATGTATACATCTATGGCACGATTGTAATCATGAATTGTCATTCTGCTGACTGGATAGCACGCAACAAAAGCTTTTCATTGCACCTCGGTACACGTGGCGATAAACTGAACTAACTAACTGTTATTTCTAGCCCTGAATATTCTCAGACTCTCAGGTTTGGTTAGAGTCGGGCAGAGAGAGGAGAGTAGGGCTGTTTTCCGGCTGATCTTGTTCCCTGCAAACTTGGCACTCTGTCTTCAGGAAGCTGGCTCTGAGGACACTCTGTGTTCTGACATAACACAGCTGTGTTCTGACATAACGGTAATTTGTGCTGACAACGCTGACTGCACAGCAAACGCCCATGAAGTGAAGGCATGTGGCTGCCTAGGCCCCACCAGTGACGCCACCGTCCCCTTTATCTCCTTGCCACAAAGACCACAGGCCTGTTCAGCCAGCAGACTCTGTGATCTCCGCACCACCAGCCCGTTTAAACTTATTGCGCAGCCACAGTGACCGCATCCGTGCTGGGTGTCTTTGTGGCACAGAGGCCGTGAGACTACCTGGTCCCCAGCAGGAGCTATCCTGTCCCACCCTCTCCCATCCGCAGAACCCATCATCTCAACATTTTGTGAAGAAAAATCTGATTCAATGTAAAGGAGTACTTATTTTTTTAGATGGTGACCTATTTAGCAATTGTTTTGCATGGAACTGCAGATGCTGGTTTACACCGAAGATAATGCTGGAGTAACCCAGCGGGTCAGGCAGCACCTCTGGAGAAAAGTAATAGGTGACATTTCAGGTCTGAGAAAGGGTCTCGACCCGAAACATCACCTTTTCGTTTTCTCCAGAGACAATTGTTTTCTAGATTTTGGTGGGTTGGAATTTAGTCATTTATTTGCTAGTGTGAGTCATAACACAAAACAAAACTTCGACCAAAAATGGGGTCTGAAGAAAGGTCTCGACCCAAAACATGCACCTATTCCTTTTCTCCAGAGACGCTGCCTGACGCGCTGAGGTACTCCAGCTTTTTGTGTCTATCTTCAGTGTACACCAGCAGCTGCACTTCCTTCCTACACGAGAATTGGAGCAGATGTTTTCATCTATGTTCTCCTTGTGGATGAGCTCAGTTTAATTGAAATATGCACTTCGGTATCCACCAAGTCTTCTTCCACTTTTGTGCTGCTTCCACTCACTAACACTGACCACCAGTGACCAGGCTACGTTGTTTTGAATGGCAAGAGGGATGAGAATCAAGTTCTCATTTTCCTTTGAGTAAGTTCTCCCCCTCTCTCCAAAGAGAGTTCTGCAACATTCTCTCTCGCTGCTCCCTCCCTGTGGTTCCTCCTGCTCTCCAGCGGTCATTTGTTCTGTATCTCTCTATATCACCGTCTATATCTCATGTTAGACCGTAATGTTGTATCCTTATTGTTTTGATGTGTTTATGCTTTATTCTTAATTGTCAACTGTATGCTTGTGTTGTCATTTGTGAGCGGAGCACCAAGGCACATTCCTTGTATATGCACATACTTGGCCAATAAACTTATTCATTCATTCATTCATTCATTCATTCATTCATTCATGTTGCCCTCTCCCCTGACTCCCAGTCTGAAGAAGGGTCTCGACCTGAAACGTCACCTATTCCTTCTCTCCAGAGATGCTGCCTGTCCCACTGAGTTACTCCAGCTTTTTGTGTCTATTCTCATTTTCTTTTACCAGTTTACAACTCACCAGAAGTAATGAATCAGTGGTAACACATTTTGCTCGCTTGCATCACTGAAGTTTTTTTTATTGTGTACACAATACCATTCTGTAGTTAGAATGTAATTACCAAATGCCAAAGTGAGTTAATTAATCACTAGTGCTACTGAAAGGAGGTGGGAGGGTGAGGGAGAAGGCTTGGAGGTGTTGCCACGATGCTAATTAAGTTAGTTAAATAAGAACAATCCTGGGCGGTGGGATGGGTAGGAGGTGAAATGATTATGCTCACTTCACTGATTTTCTTTAGATTGTGAGCGGGAGAGGAGGTTAAATGGGTAATTCTGCTGGAACAGCAGCAAATCAATTAACAGGACAACTTTCAATAACTCACAGCATCTTTTACGAGGGTCACGACCTGGTAAGTTGTGAACAGACTTCAGGGAGAGGTGCTTTGTTTAATGTCATGGGTTGTGACACCATTCATGTAGGCGACCTGGTGTTTGTTTTAAGGTATCTGGCTAATTGATTGCCTTTTCAAATAACAGGGTGCCATTTTGTACCCTTGGAATCGCTGTGGTGGCAAATTCACAGCCTATCGAGGCCACAAATTTAATGTGTTTCACAATCTGAAAATATTTTGCTTAGTTTCTGACTTCGAGTCTGAAGAAGGGTCTCTCATCACCCATTCCTTCTCCCCAGAGATGCTGCCTGTCCCACTGAGTTACTCTAGCTTTTTGCATCTATCTTTTGCTTAGTTTAGTTTAGTTTAGAGATACAGTGCGGAAACAGGCCCTTCAGCCCACCGAGTCCGCACCGACCAGCGATCCTCGTGCATTAACCCTACCCTACACACACTGGGGATCATTTTACATTTATACCATAGAAACATAGAAAATAGGTGCAGGAGAAGGCCATTTGGCCCGTCGAGCCAGCACCGCTATTCAACATGATCATGGCTGATCATCCAAAATCAGAACCCCATTCCTGCTTTCTCCCCATATTCCTTGATTCCGTTAGCCCTAACAGCTGTATCTATAGAGTTATAAACCCTTCTTCAGGCTGAAAGATCCTCATCCTCCTCCTCCTGATCGTATGACTTTCCTCAAGTTCTTAAGCTTCCTCAGTACATACCTGTGGGTCCAGAAGCACTATTGGTCTTGTTTGCTCTCCACTCCCATTACTTTCCTTCCTTACAGCAAGTGGTGGGCAAGGCAAATGCATTCAGGGCTTCATTGCATGAGGGATGGAGTTTAGAAATAGGGTGGTATTGTTACGATTGTACAGGGCCACATCTGGAATACAGTACACAGTTTTTGACCTTTTATCTAACAGATGATATACAGGCTCTCCCCGACTTGTGTGGTCTCTGTGTTGGAATTCTCACATTGTCGACGCACCGAATAGTAAATTCACACGCGTACAGTAGCACCTCCGCTTCACAATTGATAACGTCTGACTTTTGCATGGGTCTGTGGGAAGGGTCCCTTATGTGGGTCGGGGAGCATTTGTACTGGTATTGAGGCAGTTCTAAAAAGATTAATTGAGTAAATATAATTAATTGAGTAAATTGAGAAATATAATTAATTGAGTAAATTGGGACAGGTTTTTTTACACAGAGGGTGGTGGGAGCCTGGAACCCAGTGCCAGGGATGGTGGTGGAGCCAGGTACGATAGTGGCATTTAAGACGTTTTTAGCCTGGCACATGGATTTGCAGGGAATGGAAGGAAATGGATCACTTGCAGGCTGATGAGATCAGTTCAGCTAAGCATCATGTTTGGTACAAACATTGTGCCCAAAGGCCCCATTCTTGTGCTGTACTGTTCTATGTACAGTGTATCTGTAGAAGTTTGTTATAGTATTCAGTGACATGCGGAATCTCCTTAAATCTCCAAGAAAGTGGAAGTCCCACCATCGCGTACCCATCCAAACCAATCCCTTGAGAAGCCCATTTTTTTTCTCTTCAAATTCCCATCAATTTTCCAGAATTAACCTTCTAACTTCTCACCAGGTAGAAGGTTTACATACCCAATGAACCCATCAACCCGCTCACCTTTAAGACTTGGGAGGAAGCTTAAGAACTTGAGGGAAGTCATACGATCAGGAGGAGGAGGAGGATCTTTCAGCCTGAAGAAGGGTTTATAACTCTATAGATACAGCTCTTAGAGCTAACGGAATCAAGGGATATGGGGAGAAAGCAGGAACGGGGTACTGATTTTGGATGATCAGCCATGATCATATTGAATGGTGGTGCTGGCTCGAAGGGCCGATTAGCCTACTCTAGCACCTATTTTCTGTTCCTATTCCTTTTCTCCGGAGACGCTGCCTGACCCGCTGAGTTACTCCAGCATTTTGTGTCTATCAGTTGGAGAATATACAAATTCCACAAGGGCAGCAACGGTGCTCAGGATCGATCCAGAGTAAGGTCGTGGAATTGTGAGGAATTAAACTACTAACTTGCACCATTGTGGAAGTGGTGGAGGCTGGCTCGATTTTAAATCAGAGCATCGAGTAAAGAAGTTGGGATGTAATGTTAAAATTGTACAGGGCATTGGTGAGGCCGAATCTGGAGTATGGTGTGCAGTTCTGGTCGCCAAATTATAGGAAAGATGTCGACAAAATGGAGAGGGTACAGAGGAGATTTACTAGAATGTTGCCTGGGTTTCAGCACTTAAGCTACAGAGAGAGGTTGAACAGGTTGGGTCTTTATTCTTTGGAGCGTAGAAGGTTGAGGGGGGACTTGATAGAGGTTTTTTAAATTTTGAGAGGGACGGACAGAGTTGACGTGGGTAGGCTTTTCCCTTTGAGAGTGGGGAAGATTCCAACAAGGGGACATAGCTTCAGAATTGAGGGACAAAAGTTTAGGGGTAACATGAGGGGTAACTTCTTTACTCAGAGGGTGGTGGCTGTATGGAATGGGCTTCCGGTGGAAGTGGTGGAGGCAGGCTCGATTTTATTATTTAAGAGTAAATTGGATAGGTATATGGATAAGAGGGGATTAGAGGGTTATGGTCTGAGTGCAGGTAGATGAGACTAGGTCAGGGAGAGTGGTCGGCGTGGACTGGTAGGGCCGAACGGGCCTGTTTCCGTGCTGCAGTTGTTATATGGTTATTATATGGTTATTGTGCTGCCCATGTGGTTCCCACATCACAACAGTGACTATAGTGCAAGGCTGATCAAATATCTCAATTAAGAGACCATTCCGCACCCTCACCGCCAGTTTAAATGTTGTTTATGGGTTACTATTCCAGAATGATATCCCCAGCGCTGTGCTGCATCTAACTCCCACTGTGATGGCTGCCATCTTAATTACACATTGAGAAATGTTGCTGGCAACCCAAGCATTGAGTACTGCTTCATCAGCATAGATAATATCTCATTTTTCCTGCCTCCTGTCAGATGGGCTAATTTTTTGCAGATATTTGAGAAGACATTCATCATCCTGAGGCAGATACATGAAAGCTATAAATCCAAGTACTGGGCCCAGAAATCTTCAGACCATGGCAACATAACTAAGCTTGGAGACTTTTACTAGGTAGTAGACTGCTATACTGGGTAAAATTACATCTCTTGTGAAGCTACCAAAACCAAAATGTTTACCACACTTTTTTTGCTGTGACTGGGGAGCTATAAAAACTGCATAGGAGCAAGGGTTGTGGTTTAATGTATTCCTTGCTGAAGATTTTTAAGGCTCTATATATACTTTGAACACATGACTGGACTACAGGATCAATACGGAGCCTTCAAGGGGACATTGAAAGTAGAAATAATGCCAGGTTAAACTTCCTAGGTCTTCTCAGGAGATGGCCAGTGTGACTCAAGTATGTAGTTGAGTGGTAGAATCTAGATTTCTGCTGTCTGTGGTTCCCATCTGCTTCAAAAAGGGCATCTATTGTACTGATAGGCAAGAAGAGCATGGTGACCTGCCTCAATGACTACCATCCACTGGCATTTACATCCACTGTAATTAAGTAGTTCTGGGGGTTGGGTATACTGTGGATCATCTAATGTCTCAGAAATGCATGGTTCCGCTTCAATTTGCCTGTTGCCACAATAGATCGCCAGCAAATGCTATCTCCCAGGCTCTCTCCACTCTGCCCTGGACTATCTGGATAAAAGGTTAGCCTGCTCTTCATTAGCTACAGGTCAGCTTTGAACATAATCACCGCTGCGTCGATATTGGAGAGAGTTAGCATCCTCAAATTCCTGGGCGTTATCACTCTGACGTCGTGACCTGATCTCAGCACATGGACATGATCACCGAGAAAGTGTGCCAACCCCGTCTACTCTCTTAGAGGTTTAAAGAGGTTGTTCATGGCCCAGACTGCAATTTGTATGTTATGCTGCTGCATGCAATGTTTTCATGGTACCTGTACCTCAGCCTACTTGCGCACGTGACAATAAATACGCGACTAGATTATGGGAAGAATAAAGGAATGGGACTGAGGTAGAGAAAGACACAAAATGCTGGAGTAACTCCGTGGGTCAGACAGCATCCCTGGAGAACATGGGTAGGCGACATTTCGGATCGCAACCCTTCTTCAGGCTAAAGTAATCTCGTTAATAACAATAAATAAATATTATTTATTAATAATATTACAAATAATAATAAATACATATTTATTATTAATGTTAAATAGTAAATTTAAATGTTTAATAAAGTTAATTGTGAGATTAAAGTAGGATTAGTGTAAATAGGTGGCTGTGTTGGAAGGAACTGCAGATGCTGGTTTACACTGAAGATAGGCACCAAATGCTGGAGTAACTCAGTGGGTTCAGCAGCATCTCTGGAGAGAAGGAATATATCCCTTCTTTATCGCCTCTCCACAGCAAAGAATGGACCGTTGTGGGCTCCACCTTGCCTGAGTCTTTGGTGCCGGCTCTGATTTGTTCTGTACCTTTTCATATCTCTAGTTTCCCTCTCCTCCGACTCTCATTCTGAAGAAGGGTCTCACCTATTCCTTTTCCCCAGAGATGCTGCCTGACCCGCTGAGTTACTCCAGCATTTTGTAAATAGGTGGCTGATGGTCAGAATAGACTTGATGGGGCGAAGGAGCTCTTTCTGTGCTGTATCTGTCCACAACTACACAACTGACCAGGAATTAATATTTATCCCTCCTGCAACATCCTCTAAACTGATCATTTATTATTATTTATTATTATTTATTATTATTCCATCGCAGTCTGTGGGTAATGTTGTACACAGATCACTTGCTGCAGATCCAACATTGCAAGCGGCTTCTGCACTAACATACTCCAGTGTCAGCAAAGAGACAGGACATTTAATGTTCACTGGCTTACTGAAGAACAAAAATGCAATCAATTTTCGTCTTGTTAGAGTGCTCATGACAGCCACCCTTTTGAAAAATAAAATCAGATATAAATTAGATGAAATCTGCACACCATGCTGTTTGGCACTTCATCAAATGCATCTAAAGACTCACACAAAAAGATGGAGTAAATGTGCGGGTCAGGCAGCCTCTCTGGAGAAAAGGAACAGGTGACATTTCGGGTCGAGACCCTTCTTTAGACCCACTGTCCATCTATCGGCTGCAAACTCTCTGTTCTTGTTCAATAAAAGAGTGCATCCCGATCACTGAGGTAGATTTGGAACAGAGGGGAATGTTCAAATGTAAATCAGGTTATTAGCTGTTTACCTGTTTTGAATCACTCTATTTTAAAAGCCGGTTTGCAGATGCTAAATTATGATAAGAATGTCTGAGATAATCGTTCAGACTCTGTTTTACATCAAACAGACCAGAGGAGAAATCCAGACTGGGGTCTGATTTTGATGCAAGATTGTGGTGATGTTTGTTGTTTCACACATTCTGACATTGAATTTGGCTGCAGCTCCTGCAGTTACTTTCACAAACAACATGTGTGCAATGCCCATAGTTGGAACGTGTTCTGATCTGTGATGGCAGACCCTAACCAGGGCGGCCGAGGGGACATCTCGGGACTGACGGGTGGCACCAGAAGCTTATCCTTGACTCTTGAACACTGCCCAGTGTGACATGTCCATGCAGTTTTGGCAGTGGTGGGGAATTGCAATGTCAGGGGCTGTCGCAACTGCAGGGGCAATAAAGGTTTTGATTTCCTGCTGGTTACATAGCTCCAATGGACATCGTGTCCTTATTCATTGCAAAAAAATTCCCGTCACCCTGCATATGTCAATCTGTCTCATTTTTCAGCTTGCACGTTGTTTCTCTTTCTCTCTGTGGTGTCTTTATCCAAGACACCAACCATCTTATTTATCTTGTTCTTGATCAGTACGGGTGTCAGAGGTTGTGGGACGAAGGCAGGAGAGCGAGGTTGAGAGGGAAAGATAGATCCGCCATGATGGAATGGAGGAGTGGACTTGATGGGCCGAATAGCCTAATTCTGCCCCTATAACATATGAGCTTGTGAACTTAGAATAGGCAGGACTTACCGGCCAATATTAGGCACAAAATATCATAAATCGAGTTGACTATTTAAAAAGGACAATTTTGCCAAGCTATGTCCAGACACTCCCACCTTTTGGATCAGAAGGCTGTTTTCTCCAGGTGCTGTCCACACTGAGTTGGGGATCTAACCCAGGGTCTCATTCCTGTGCAGTCCTGCGGCACTCCTGTGCAGTACTAATGTTCTCCTGTGCAGTACTAATGTTCTCCTGTGCAGTACTAATGTCAAGTCAAGTCAAGTCAAGTCAATTTTATTTGTATAGCACATTTAAAAACAACCCACGTTGACCAAAGTGCAGTACATCTGATTAGGTTCCAATGGAAAAAAAATGAAACATACAGTAGCACGCAAACAGTTCACAGCGCCTCCTCAATGAGCCTCAAACGCTAGGGGGTAGAAATAGGTTTTGAGCCTGGACTTAAAGGAGTCGATGGAGTATTAATGCTCTCCTGTGCAGCACTAATGCTCTCCTGTGCAGTACTAATGCTCTCCTGTGCAGTACTAAGATTCTCCTAAGATAGACACGAAGTACTGGAGTAGCTCAGTGGGTCAGACAGCAACTCTGGAGAAAGAGGATGTGTGACGTTTTGGGTCAGGACCCTTCCTCCAGCACTTTGTCTCTATCTTTGGTATAAACCAGCATCTGCAGTTCTTTGTTTCCAGTGACTGCAGTATGGTACGGTGGTTGGGTTGAATATCAATTTTGGCAGGTACATGGATAGGAAGGATTTAGAGGGATATGGGACAAATGTGGGCAGATGGAACTAATGTAGATGGGCATAATAACCTATTCCTTCCCTATGCTCCCTCACACTCATCTAATATAAAAGTTTAGAAGTGCTCTGAAGCATCCAGTTTCATTAAAAACAGTGTTGAGTGGAATGCAGTTTTGTGCCCTGAGATAAAGGGAATATTTCCATTGATAACCGATTCCCCTGGGATGAAAGTTCTCAGCCCACTTACTGAAAAAACAAAATAGGAGCATTTAATTCATCATGACATGATACATGACACGGCATAACTCCACAAATAGTAGAGAGTTAAAAAAAAATCACATTGCTGCCTTCATTCGGCATGTACTCACCTAGGTCTTTTGAAGGTCATTATTCACTCGGTCAACTTTTCTTTGGGAGCATTCATCAAATTCCCACATGGTTTCCTCAGTTATTTGAAGTTTATCTCTGGATGAGACGTTGAGCAAGTTTTTAGTTTAGTTTAGTTTAGCGATACAGTGCAGAAACCGGCCCTTCGGCCCACCGAGTCCGCGCCGATCAGGGATCACCCATACGTACACTAGTTCTGTCGTGCACACGAGGGGGCAATTTACAGAAGCCAATTAACCTACAAACCTGCACATCTTTGGAATGTGGGAGGAAACCGGAGCACCCGGAGAAAACTCACAAGGAGAATGTACAAAATCACAGGGAGAATGCACAAACTCCAGACAGACAGCACTCACAGTCAGAATCAAACCCGGGTTTCTGGAGCTGTCAGGCAGCTACTCTATCACTGCGCCACCATGCCCACCCTTACAAATCTGATCAGCTGATCTCTGGTGAAAAGTTGCGGGCAAAATTTGGCTTATTTTAGCTGATGTCTATTGACGGCTGCCGAGAATCTCAAATCTGAGCTTCAAACGGAGAAACTAACGTTGACATTTATTGTGTGGAACACGCTAACCACATGAAACATATTGCACATTTTCAACTCATCAGTCTGCAACTTGTATGCTTTAAGCAAAGTGAACTCAAATCTTTGTCACAAAGCCGGGGGGGGGGGGGGGGAAATAAACTGTGCTGCGCAGTTTGCCCAGAATAGAGCTGAAGTATCCCCTCTCTCTGGGCCTCCGGGCCGGCCAGTAGCAACTGCGACCACGGAGGAATAATGCCGCCTTTCTCCTTCAGGGTATCCCAAACATTTCACGCCCGATCAATTACTTGTGAAGGGCACGAGTGTTTTGAAGGCAAACATGACAGCTACTCTGTAGACAGTCAGTTCATGCAAACAGCCACAGGATGAATGGCCACTTATTCTGTTTAATAGGGGCTCTGGCTGAGGCACCAGTTCATCACAACATCAGGGGGAAGCTTCTTTTCAAAGTGCAACCTTTACAGTAGCTCAGCTGGTAAAGCTACTGCCTCACAGTCCAGTGACCCAGGTTCAAGCCTAACCCTTGGCACTGTTTAGATGATCAGGCAACTGAACCATCCTACCAAGAACTAGATAGCAGTCCTGAGCTACTGTCCACCACATTGGAGACCCTCGGACTATCGTTGTTCGGACTCACTCTGACCTACACTGAAGTGTTAGATTGACTCCAGAACATGATTAGATATCATTGCCAGGCTTTGTCCCATCCCCACCTCCTTTCCAGCTTTCCCCTCTCTGCTACATGTACAGTATGAAGAAGGGTCCTGACCCAAAACGTTGCCTCACCATTCTCTCCAGCTATGCTGCCTGACCTGCTGAGTTAATCCAGTAGAGTCACGGAGGCAAACAGCACAGAAACAGGCACTTCAGCCCAACTTATCCCTGCCGACCGATATGCCCATCTACATTAGTTCCATCTGCCCGCATTTGTTCCATATCCCTCAGAGTCTAAACCTTTCCTATTCATGTACCTGCCCAGATGTCTTTTAAATGTTGTTATAGTACCTGCCTCAACTACCTCCTCTGCCAGCTCCTTCCATATACCCACCACCCTCTGAATGAAAAAGTTGCCTCTCAGTTTCCTATTAAATCTTTCCCCTCCCACCTGTCTGCTGGTTCTTGATTCCCCTACTATGGGTAAAAGACTCTGTGCATTCACCCAATCCATTCCTCTCATAAATTTACACATGTGTGTAAGATCAACCCTCAGATCCAGTTTGCATTTTGTTTGTAAACTAGCAGTGGCAATTCTTTGTCTCTCTTGATATTGTTGAATTCTATGGGTTATAGGTGACATTTGGCATCCACGGAACTCCAGCCCAGCAAATAATCTGTTCAAGGGCAAGTGCAGGGGAGAACATGAAGAGAGGCAGGTGAAGGGCATGGGAACCCCCCCATGCCCCAGATAATGAAAAGTCTGTTGGAGGTAATGAATTTACTTCTCAGAGACCCCTTTGTCAGAACTGCGTCACACACTGATGGCAGCTTGCATTAGCTGACAGCTTGTCAATGAATAGCTCAATTAGCATCTGGCTCTTTCCAGACTGCTGTTTCTGCCGTAAATCTTTCCGCTCCTCACCTGCACCTTATATAAGCAATGCTTTTCTTCGAAGAAAGTACTGAATTGTTTTTGTTTTTAAGCGATGCCATTTGTGTGCGGGTCAGATCTGTGAATGAACTCTGTGGGCCAGAAACAAAATGAAGTGGGTGAAATGTGTTTTTCGATAGAAACTTGGCAGCATTACTGGGTTCGGGTGCATGGTGCAAGTAAGACTCGTGCGTTTTTATAGCCGGGCCTTTAACTTTGTTTTTCTCTTGATTCCGGCCTTTTCACTCGTGTAATATGGTGCGAGACCTTGTGCATCAGAAATATCAGGAGATCTTTTTTTCTGCCCTTTAAATTTCAGTCATTATTTGAAGAGTGAAGGCTGAACCGTGTTCACCTGTTCCTGCTCCTGTGATCGCTGATTTTGAGCGTGATCCTGACTACGGGTGCTGTCTGTGCGGAGTTTGTACCTGCTCCCTGAAACCGCATGGGTTTTCTCCGGTTTCCTCCCACACGCCACAGACGTGCGGGTTTGTAGGTTAATTGGCTTCAGTAAAATTGTAAATTGTCCCCTGTGTGCAGGATAGTGTTGGCGTATGGGGTGATCGCAGGTCGGAGCGGACTCGGTCTGTTTCCACGCTGTATCTCTAAAGTCTAAACAAGCAGGATGAACGGTAGTCTGCTTGATTGGCGGTGTCCAGAGAGAAGTCTGCCGCTCTGCCCCAATTGTCTGCTGCAGCTTCACTGCGTTCAAATGAAAGCCGCATGTCTGGAGGGTAAATGCACTGCCCCATGTTGTACTCAACCCGTAATCCCAGTGTTGCACTCAATCACCAGTCGCTGCAGAGTTTGTTGATCTTTGTTGGTTGGGAGGAGGCCTCTGGGTATGGAAAGGAAAGAACAAGCCAGGCTTGTTCTGAAGAAGGGTCTCGACCCGAAACGTGGCCTATTCCTTTTCTCCAGAGATGCTGCCCGACCCACTGATTTTCTCCAGCATTTTGTGCCTATCTTCGGTGTAAACCACCATCTGACGTGCCTTAACTGCCCAAAAGCCACACTCCTCGTTCACTTTAGAGGTACAGAGATACAGCGCGGAAACAGGCCCTTCAGCCCAGCGAGTCTGCGCCGACCCCGTACACTAATGCTATCCAACACACTGACGACAATTTACAATTTTACCGAAGCCAATTAACCTACAAACCTGCACGTCTTTGGAGTGTGGGAGAAAGCTGGAGTGCCCCAGGCGATCACAGGGAGAACATAAAACTCCTTGCAGACAGAACCCATAGTCCGGATCGAACCTGGGTCTCTGACGCTGTAAAGCAGCAACTCTGCCGCTGCGCCACTGTGCTGCCCTGGCACACCAGAACATTATTCAGTGACTGTTATAGTCACCAGGTAATTGTCATAAACATTAGGGTGCAATGAAACTGCTTGTGCACGTGAAGCGCTCAGAGTAAACAGCTTTTCACTGTACCTCGGTACACTTGATAATAAACTAAACTAAACTAAAAGCTAATCTGAGCTGCTGTTTCTCCTGAACTGCCCTGTACCTAGGACTTGGCAGCAACTACCAGGTATGGGGCAGCAATGGGCCAGTGCTGAAAGATGGAGTCATTCAGCTGGGTGTACACTGGTCAGCACGGAGTTGGTGGGATGAATGAATAATGCCAAGATTCGACAAAAGCTTTCCCCTCAAATCTCCTTCAATCACCAGTCGCTGCTTATTTTGTTCCTCTTCAGGACAGGTTTGGAGGGATATGGGCCAAATGCAGGCAGGTGGGATAGGTGTTGCTGGGACATGTTGGCTAGTGTGGGCAAGTTGGACTGAAGGGCCGAGGTTATGACTCTATAACGTCCTTCCTCTCACCTTAAACCCACCCTTCTCGTGTTTAATATCCTGACCATGGGAAAGAGACTCAAGAGACTACCCGATCAATGTCTCTGGTTTATTTATTCCCAGCAAATTCATTGTCCCCTGCACTATTGGACCACACAGGCTAGGAGATAGAAGGGCTTCGGAGAGACATTTGTTTGTTGTTACAGTTGTTGGTTCAGCATCTTGGCAAGACCATCCTGTGGCTGAAAAATAAGTAAATCTTTGCATTTGTAACGTGCCTTTCACAATCTTGAAGCATTGCATTGCACTTTGGCAATGAAGCGCTTTTACAGTGGAGTTACTGTTTTATATAAGGCAGACAATTTGTACCTGGGGGCTCTTGCAAACAGCAATCTGATGAGTCGATGGTCTGAACTGATCCCAGTCTATTTCATGGATGCCACAGGGCTGGGCCTTGTGCAAGAGTCTGTCAAATAGTTCACTTAAGAAGGAAGTATGATGGCCTTAACATTACGAGAGAATAGTTTGGATGAAAGATAAAATGAATGTGGAGAAGATGTGTACCGATCGATTGCCTTCACTGTATTTGATATGATTAGAGTATATATTTGAAATGATAAGACTATACCTGAACTGGGGCTTGGTTGATGGAATACAAGCTGGGCAATCAGTACAATACCCCTTCCCTTCACCCTATTGCTCGTTGGAACATTGACATGGAATCTTTTGTGGTCAGCTCAGGGGAATTGCCAAGGGTGGCACTGTGGCACAGCGGTAGAGTTGCTGCCTTACAACGCCTGAGACACAGGTTCGATCCTGACCATGGGTGCTTGTCTGTCTGGTGTTTGTACGTTCTCCCCGTGACCTGCGTGGGTTTTCTCTGGGAGCTCCGGTTTCCTCCCACACTCCAAAGACGTACAGGTTTGGCCTGGTATAATTGTAAAATTGTCCCTAGTGTGTGTAGGATAGTGTTAGTCTGTGGCGATTGCTGGTCGGCGCGGACTCAGTGGGCCAAAGGGCCTGCTTCCGCGCTGAGCTCTAAACTAAAAAACTAAACTAAACTCTATTTAGTCGTCTTGAAGTGGCAGGAACATGCAATAATGCAGGCGAACGTGCGCTAACCGTTCTCTGAGCTTGAAGCAGTGGTCTCAGGAAGGCACCAGAGTTCACTTGACATCTCGGAGGGAGGCAATAAAATAAGCACTGGTTGGAAATATACAGGATAGACATCACGGTTGATTTGAATGGCATTGATACAAGGAGTAATTAGAGTCGAAAATGGAGTGTTTTATGAATACCACAAAAGCCCTGAGATTGAATTAATGCCGTGAAAGTGCTGTCAGTTTACTAATTATAGTTTGCAATGAGAATACTTAAATGTTTGTGGATAATAACTGGTTTAGCAGCTCCTGTAATTGCAAGGGAAAGTATAATCAGTGTACTGCCTGTCACCCATTTCCATCGTACACGTGTCACGTTCTTTTCATTGCAACTGACTCTTTTAAACATCAATATCTCCATAAGTCCAGAGTAATTATCACACAGCTGACCTTTACATTAAATTCCACCAACCCCATCAATACAGAAACAAGAGGAAATAATTCCTCTCTGTTCATTACTAGAATGTGGCAGATTGTTTTATGTATGTTCCAATAATTACCTTTTAAAGTGAGTGTGTATTTAGGGCTCAAGGAACTTATCAGTATTGACCCAGCAATAAAAAAGACCTGTTTCATATTAATGGCGCGTTATTGTTTAATCTTGTTAACAACGTGGGCTGCGCCACAGGTAATGATCATCCTAGAACACAAATGCTGGTTTATTGCCTTCCGTCATTGCCAGTACTTAGCGCCAATAAACGTGACAGAAAAACTATGGCAAATGATTGAATTATCGGGATCTTACTGTTCATCATCTGATGCGTTTGGCCTTGGGTTTATAGACGTCAGATGTTTTGACTGCTCTGATCCAACTCGTCAATGTGTGTAAGCTGTCAATGTAGATGTGTCCTGAGGCATGACTACACCGTGCAGTCAGTTTGTGGAGGAGGGGAAGGCAAGGAGTGCCCGGTCCATCTTTCCTTCATCGGCAACAGCCTCTACATTTAACGCCTCACTACCTGTAGATGCAGAGACCAAGGAGTGGCACAGCGGTAGAGTTGCTGCCTGACAGCGCAAGAGACCCGAGTTCAATTCTGACTATGGGTGCTGCCTGTACGGAGTTTGTACGTTCTCCCTGTGACCACGCGGGTTTTCTCCGGGTGCTCCGGTTTCCTCGCACACTCCAAAGAACGTGCACTAATGCACACGAACGTACGCTAACCATTCTCTGAGCTGAAAGCAGTGGTCTCAGGTTTGGTGACAGGTTTTGAGGTTACTTAGCTTCTGTAAAATTGCCTCTGTGTGTGTAGGATAGAACCAGTGCAAAAGAACCAGAACCGATCGTTGGTGGGTGTGGAATCTCTGGGCCGGCGGAGGGCCTGTTTCCACACTCTATCTCTGAACTAAATTAAACTAGACTTCCTATAGGAATCCTGAGGGAGTCCGATCATTCAAGCCTCAGTGAGGAGTTGAGAACTGTTTGGGTCGATCAGTAAGCCAAGTCAGCTGTGAATTGTGCTAGATGGGTGAAATGAGTGAATCCCACACTATCTCACAATGTGATATGGATGGGAATAGTTTCACCCAAGTATTCAATAAAAAACTGACAATAATAATGATCAAAGTCACAATAACCGATGTTTTCAAAACCTGGTGGTACAAGGTTTGGTGACAGAGATTGCACGGAAAAAGACCCTTCAGCCCATCGAGTCCACACCAACCGTCAACCATGCATTTACACAAATCCTCCAATAATCCTGTTTGTTTTATTCCCCTCGCATTCTCATCAATTCAGCCCAGATTCTAACACTCATTTGCACACTAGTAGCAATTCACAGTGAGTCGGAGATGCTGCAGAAGCTGGTTTCTACCAAAGGGAGACACAAAATGCTGGAGTAACTCAGTGGTTCATGCAGTGTCTCTGCAGAAATGGAATGAGACGTTTTGGATCGAGACCATCAGACTGAGCCTCTTCCAAAGACGCACAGGTTTTCAGATTAATTGGCTTCAATAAAAATTGTAAATTGTCGCGAGTGTGTAAGGGTAGTGCTAGTGTACGGGGATTGCTGGTCGGCGCGGACTCGGTGGGCCGAAGAACATGTTTCTGCGCTGTATCTCTAAAACTAAAACTAAGCTAAGTTAATCTGTGGAACTCATTTGCCACAGAGGGCTGTGGAGGAGGCCAAGTCAGAGGATATTTCTAAGGCAGATTCTTGATTAGAATGGGTGTTAAGGGTTACGGGGAGAAGGCAGGAACATGGGATTAGGAGGCAGAGATCAGCCATGATTGAATGGCAGAGTGGACTCGATGAGCCAAAAGGCCTAATACTACTCTTATAATATGTGAACTTGTAAACTAAATTAGCTTACCAACCGCATGCCTTTGGGATGGATGTTGGAGGAAACCAGAGAATCCAGGAGAAGCGAGGGAGAATGAGCAAACTCCACACAGCACCCGAGGCCAGGGTTGAACTTGTGACTCTGGTGCAGCAAGACAGCAGCTCTCTAGGCACGCCGCCACTGTGCTTTTTGTGGACTTCTTCCCCCAGCTACGTGACTCATCGCTGAATACTCTGCTTTTGAACGGAGTTGTTCCAGGAATGTTAAGTGCAGTTTGCTATGATAACCTGCACGAGGACAGCGTGCCTGGGGTTTATATAACTGCAGTGCGGAACATCTTTGGAATAGACAATGGGGCAGACGAGCAATAATAGTTACGGAGACATTCAGACTGAGACCCGTGACAGAGCCACGATCCAGTCTGCTTAAAATCAACAAATGACTGGAAAAATTCTAGCTAAAGGACACAATGTGTTTCCAAGAAGTCATCCTGAATTTACCCTGCAGTTTTCTTGGAATCTTGGAAAAGAGCTGTGTATCAGCAAAATAGACCCTCTTATAGCTTACAGTTTTCATTGAGTCACCTGTGTTGCTTCTGCCTGGTTATCTCTTTGTCTCAGTAATTAAATAAAAAAAAGATTTTATATTAGCCTGAGCAGAACTTTCCGTGTTAAAAATGGCATATAAACACAGATCCCTTTTATAGCATGCCTTGGGGTTTTCAATGGTCTGAGAAGCAGAGTGGGTTTGAGAGGAGGAGATCACACTGTGGCACGAGTTGAGAGATGGAGTAAGATGGGCAGCATACAGCAACACTGGGAGGGAATAATTTAGCAGTGGCGGCGTAATTAACACTGGCTGTTTCCATTCATAAATGTCCATGAAGAACATGATAAAAAGTGACCTAAAGTCACAGGAAAAAAAGCATAGGAACAGGCCCTTCGGCCCATCGATGCCATGCTGTCCATCAAGCACCTATTCATACCTATCCTATGCTAGCCCATTTCTATTCTCTACACATTCCCATTAATTCCCCTCTTCTTCCTCTGACCCCCAGATTGCAGCTCTCTGCCACAGACTAGGGGCAAAACGCAGTGACCTGAGGGCGTGCCAACTCCACACATTAGGCCCCAGATGAGGGGGGAAGAACAAAGGGGGAACTTGCACGGGAGGGGGGGATTAGTAACTTTGTAAGCGCCCTTCATGGGCGACTATTGCATATCATGGCAAGGTTTGTGAGCAAGGAATTTCACTGTGACTTGCCCGTGTAAAATTGAAGCCCTATCATTCCAGCCTTGGTGCTTTGCATGGGAAGAGAGCAGTTCATCGTAAAGCCGAATCTATCATATTGCAGAGACCATGATCAGGATAGCTGGGATTATGTTCGAGAGTTATGGAACTAAAATGTAAATTTAAACCTTAGGCTATTGCTACAGTTGATCAAGGACAAAAAGATGTGGCAGGGCCACTTTAAAAGTTTTGTTTTTGAACAACAGCCCTCTAATAACTAAACATTATTCCCTTTATCCTACATTAGTACACTGTGGATGGGTGGATTGCAATTATGTATTTGTCATTTCCGCTGGCAGGTTAGCATGCGAAAAAAGCAATTCACTGTACCTAGGCGCACGTGAGAATACACTAAACCAAACCAAACCAAACCGTTTTGAGGCTGGCTGGATTGCAGTTGGTGTAGAAACTGCATGCATTGCATTGCAGGTGGACATGTTGAAGGACAGATTGTCGGGTCATGTGGCAGGTGTGATGTGGCATGTGGTCATGTGATGAAACCCCCAGGGTTATGTCCAAGCAAGGCTAACGTCTCTGGCTGTACGTGGACTGAAGACAGGACTAGCATGGGCTGTCTCTGGCTGCATTCTTACAGTGGAATAGCAGCATTCGCATTCAATCATCGCCTTGCTGAGCTCGGCATGTGTCGCTAAGGCAAGGCCACAATAAATGCTCAGCACCAACCTCTCCTTCACAACATCAAAGCTAAGGCAGCAAACACATTCACAATGACAAGCATGGACATTGATGGAATTAATTTCTGTTGTGATATTAGAACGGGCGAGAAAGAGGTTATGCACCAACATCAATTGATGCTCATTTTCATGACTTGCTGTCTCTCCTAAACTGTGGCACTAATACCATTTGCCCACATAAAGACGATATCTTTCTATGCAAGGCCACAAAGTGCTGGGGTAATTCAGCGGGTCAGGCAACATCTCTGGAGAAAAGGAATAGGTCACGGTTCGGATCGAAGAAGGGTCTCAACCTGAAACGTCGCCAATCCATGTTCTCCAGAGATGCTACCTGACCTGCTGAGTCAATCCAACACTTTGTGTAAATTTGCGGATTAACCAGCATCTGTTGTTCCTTGTTTCTAGATCCTTCCATGCCTTGCTTATCCTCAATCTAAATGCATCTTAAACATAGTAATCATATTGAATTCCACCACCTCCTCTGGCAGTGCATTCTTGACAGCATCCTCTTTCTGTGTCGAAAACTAAATTGCCTCAGTTCCCCTTTAAATCTCCTTCTTCTCACTTTAAAACCGTGCCCTCTGTTTCTGCCTTTTTTTGCGAAGAGGGAGAGAACAGCAAACAGCAACTCAGGAATCCCAGAACAAGTTTTGGAAAATAAAAGCACCGTGTGGGCTGGTTCTGCTCGGCTGGGAGAGCAGTATGTTGCCTTTTCACACAACAATAAACTGAGCTAAATGGTGCGCATTGCTGTGGGTGCAGGCAGCACTCTGTGCCTGAAGAGTTGTCACCGAGAAATGCTGAAGTCAGGTAAAGCTTCCTGAAGATGAAAGCCGTCGACGAAGGCGGGAGGTGAAAACAAGCCGTTCCTGCCCTATTGATCTGCGAGCACCCAATGTCACGTAAGGCATGCAGTGTGGAGGAAGCAAATGAGTGTAGGAGTTGCGAGTCAAATCACAGCTCCTGCTAACCTTGCCAGCTCTCTATGCTTCGTTGCTTCTTTGCTCAATAGACAGCTGAAAAACCTTGTCAGCGCAGGTATCTTTGTGATCTCTCCCAAATGATATGAGTAATAACAGCCCGATTCCTATCGAACGGCTCCATTACTCCAGAGATGACATGACTGGCCTATTTACACTGAGCTCATTAATTTGGATCACATCTGAATTTATGCTTGAGTCAGATGAAAGGGAAGTGTTTGATAGATTCGTTTTTTTCCCCTTCGGCGCTAGTGTGTTATTCTTCCAGCAAGGCTTAAGTCTGTCAGTGCAGATCCAGAAGCTCCAGACCAGTGTGTACATGCGCCCTCTCACCGCTGGTCGACCCTGCTCCTGGTATAGCCCGGGATAGTGCCTGTTTCAGGCATTTTAACAAAGACCCTATTATCTTTGTACCTTTTCATATCTCTAGTTTCCCTTTCCCCTGACTCTCGGTCTGAAGAAGAGTCTCGACCTGAAACGTCACCCATTCCTTTTCTACCGAGATGCGGCCTGACCCACTGAATTACTCCAGCTCCTTCTGTCTATTTTCGGTGTAAACCGGCTTCTGCAATTCCTTCCAACACCCTATTAATATTAATTGATTAAGGTTAACGGGCTTCCGTAAATTGTAAATTGTCCCTAATGTGTAGGATAGTGCTAGTGTCTGGGTTGATCGCTGGTCAAAGTGGACTCGGTGGGCCGAAGTGTTTCCAAGCTGCATCTCTAAAGTTAAAGCAAAGTATTGCAAGGTCGAGCTGTTAGTACTCGGCCATCACGAGAGTTTTGAAACAGTTGAGGACCTCAATGGACAGGAATGAAGAATCAAGGACCGGAACTCTATTTGTTTTGTTTCCCTTCCCTTCATCATCCCCCGAGAGGTGCTGAAGCCAACAGTTTCAAACTTTAGTGTAGAAACGCAGAACTACAGATCCTGGTTAATACACAAAAGGACCCAAAGTGCTGGAGTAACTCAGCAGGTCAGGCAGCTTCTCGGGAAAACATGGAAACATGGATAGGTGATGTTATGGATTGAGACCCTTCTTCAGAAAAGTTTTGACCTGAAACATCACCTTATCCGTGTTCTCCAGAGATGCTGTCTGACCTACTGAGTTACTCCAGCACTTTGTGTCTTTTTTGAGTTTCAAACCTTGTTCTCGTTACAGGGGTCGTTCCTGAGAAGCAGCATCAGAGCAGTCTCAGCCATACCTCCTTGTAACATGTGCAACATTGGCTTCTGTAAATTACTGCCAGTGTGTAGGATGTGAAACTGGGTTACCATAGAACTGGTGTACAGGTGGTCGTTGGTTGCCGTGGGCCAAAGGGCCTGTTTCCACACCGAATCTCTAAACTAAACTCAAGTGGGGAAATTCTGGCGCTTTGGCCATTGGTAGCTAAGTTTGTGGCTGGAACGATTAAATCAGAGGGTGTTTAGAGATTGGAGTAAAGCTTGTAAACAGTTTTCCAGGAATTTTGCTACAACCGAAACTCCTCACAATCCGTTTACGCCCTTTGCAGCTGTGTGGCTTTACAGTAAAATGGGCTTCATTGCATATAGGAAGTTACAGAGCAATATTGCTCAATGGCTTTCTAAAATCGGCTGTTTCCATCTGGTTCTTGATTTGGCAAACACTGCTGATGATTCAGTTCAGAGATATTTAAGTTGTCTCCTAGATTGTATATGTTTGACAGCAAAATGTTGAAAGACTGGAGTGGCTAGGCTTGTATACACTGGAATTTAGAAGGATGAGAGGGGATCTTATCGAAACATATAAGATTATTAAGGGGTTGGACACGTTAGAGGCAGGAAACATGTTCCCAATGTTGGGGGAGTCCAGAACCAGGGGCCACAGTTTAAGAATAAGGGGTAGGCCATTTAGAACGGAGATGAGGAAAAACTTTTTCAGTCAGAGAGTTGTAAATCTGTGGAATTCACTGCCTCAGAAGGCAGTGGAGGCCAATTCTCTGGATGCTTTCAAGAGAGAGCTAAATAGAGCTCTTAAAGATAGCGGAGTCAGTGGGTATGGGGAGAAGGCAGGAACGGGGTACTGATTGAGAATGATCAGCCATGATCACATTGAATGGCGGTGCTGGCTCGAAGGGCCGATAGCCTACTCCTGCACCTATTGTCTATTGTCTATAAAAGCTCAATGAAAAACTGACCTTGGGCATGGGCAAGTTGAAAGTACGGACGGTGAGATCATCTGTTGACGTGAATGAACTGAAACTAATGCCAATTTTGATCAAGTTCTAGTAGACCGACAAACATGCAGGATGATGACCTCCACAAATGGAGGGTTCATCATGTCACTAACCTTTACTGAATTGGTGAAATGTCTTCAATAGTCGCTTTATGTAAAGGACAATACATTGTGTGAAGCTGTTTAGTTTAGTTTAGAGATACAGCGTGGAAACAGGCCCCTCGGCCCACGGCGGTCCGGGCCGATCAGTGATCCGCGCACACAAACACTATCCTACACACTCGGGACAATTTACAATTTTAACCGAAGCTAAATTAACCAACAAACCTGGAGATCTTTGGAGTGTGGGAGGAATCTGGAGCATCCGGGAAAAGCCCATGTGGTCAGGGGGAGAACGTCATAAACTTCATCCAGATAGCACCCGTAGTCAGGATCGAGCCCGGGACTCTGGCGCTGTAAGGCAGCAACCCTAGTGCTGCACCACTGTGCCGCCCAAATTTGATGGGATTTATTTCTTACATTCTCTTAAAGTGCAACCATCCTGCAAGTGCAGCTTTGCAAAGCATTGAGGCACTGGAGCTGTGTATAAAGTGGCTTCAGGAATAAATAAATAGTCCGAGGAGCCAACATGTTTGTACGGTGTCGATTGCAGAGCCAAGCCTGATGGAACGTCAGCGGTTAGTGGAGTTGGGGACTCAATAGGAAGTGAGGGAATGTTTTATGGGCACCGAGCCACGGTTTAGCTGTGTTTGCAGTCGGGATGTATCTTTGGCATCGGTGACGTTTCGGGTCGGGACCCTTCTTCAGTCTGAAGAAGGATCTCGACACGAAACGACACCTATTCCTTTTCTCCGGTGATGCTGTCTGACCTTTTTTGTGTCCGCCTTCTGTAGACAGGGCATGTTGGTCGAACTTGCACCTTTTCCCTTTCACAGAGCTAAGTAAACATTTGGCAATGCTGGGAGCTGCCGAACGAGCCCTGGAAACTGTCCCTGCAACTGACAAAACCGAAGTGTTTGGAATCTTGTTTATTGTGTCAACAAATGCTAAAAGCAAAAGATCACGCTGGCAAAGTTGACACTCAACTGCAGAGCAACTAACACAATATATTCAGGATATCTTGTGAGGCAATCTGGAAAGGGCAGCGTTCTCGAGTCATCATTGAATTTTGATTGAGGAATTGCTCAAGAACACAAACTCTGTTTTTCAAGTTTTACTTTCTTATCCATTTCTATGCCACCTCACTCTCTCCCATCAAATCATTCACCAAATTTTTAGTCATCGAGTCATACAGCATGGAAGCAGACCATCTGGCCCAATGTGTCCTTGCCCCTGACCAACATACCCCATCTACACTAGCCCCATCCCCATACCCCATCATACCTTTGATTTGTACCAGCATCTGCAGTTATTTTCTTACACAATGGAAAAGGAAGTTAGTGTTGGAGGGTGGTGCAAGCAACTCTTGGCACCAAAGCAACCACACTGAAACACACTTCCTCTAACTTGATCATGAATCAACATTACTGATGGCAGTCAAGGGACAAAGCAGTCGGGACCAGGCCATTTGGCTCTCTTGGTTATAATTAAAAGGTATGGCAGTGGGAGGTCAAGCAGACCATGTATACATAATACAAATGTTTTTATTTGAAACAGAATGGAGTCGAAGGGTTCGTGGGAAAGTGAGGACATGCAGCTTGCAAGGTCAGGTGCCTCAGTTGCAGATTGGTAGTTTAGTAAACAGTGGGGCCTTTGTGAGTGGAGACATCAGTGCAGGTGCAAATGGTGGGAATCGGATAGCCTGGAGCAGAGGCAGTGAGGGGGATGGGGAGTGTGGCGAGCGAGGTGGGGAGGGGAGGGCTTCCCTGCAAACAACTTTGGCCATCCATCTTTATTTCAGAGATTTTAGATACAGCACATTGGCCCACATCCAGGTCTCTGGAAATCTGTCAGTGAATGAGGAGGGTTTTTATGTCGTGGTTTCTCATGCGAATTTCAGATGTGGGAGGCAGATATTTTGTAAAGCCATCAGTGTCACCACTGGGAAGTTCAGATGCACGATGATCAGCATGGCAGGATAGCCATGACATCCCAGTGACCTTCACTGTTGTGAGATGTCACCTATGGCTCTTCACTAAGCAAAATGAAGACCTCAAGTGCCTACAATCTGTGGCTGAAATCAATTGTTCTTCAGCAAGTATATAAAATCGTACGTTAGCACAAGGGAAGGACTTATGAAATGGTGGCAAATCCTGGCTACCCTTGCATGTAGACTCAGTGGGCTGTTTCCGTGTACGATGTCCTTATTGTTTGGCAAACATCTTCTTGGATGGGAATAATCTTCTGATCTGTATGCAAGAAAATAATTTCACTCTTCCTTGGTACGTGTGACAATAAAGGAACCATTGAACTGCAGATGTTGGAATCTTGAGCAAAACACAAAGCTGGAGAAAGATCCTGACCCGAAACGCCACTTGTCCATTCCCTCCATGGAGGCTGCCTGACCCACTGAGTTTCTCCAGCACTTTGTGATTTGATATAAAATTACGTGTTCCACTCTGTACGTTACCTGGGACCCATTTAAGGTATCTGGCAAATTGCGAGCTCCACACCAACCATGGCAAGTTGCAAAATTGGGTTCAATAGACTTAGCGAAATGATGGAAACTGCTAGTTGTGAACTGGTTTGTTAAACTTTACCAAGCATTTGGTCATGATCACAAATATATCATTATGAAGCAGGAAGTCAGTCATTTTCTGAATGTCCCACGCGTCATACCATGGGCTGTTACCCCGAGGAGGGTACAGGTTATATGGAAATATTGTTAGTTTCTCATCCAAGAGTGGCACTCCTCAGTATGGTGAAGGAAGGAACTGCATGTGGTGGTTTGCACTGAAGATAGACGCAAAATGCCCGAGTAACTCAGCGGGTCAGGCAGCATCTCTGGAGAGAAGGAATAGTGACATTTTGGATTGAAAAGTCTGAAGAAGGGTCTGGACCTGAAAAGTCACCTGTTCCTTTTCTCCAGAGATGCTGCCTGACCCGTCCTTCAGGCAAGTCACTCTCCGAGCCCGAGGGGTATTTGGCCCAGATGTGTCCAATCCACCAGTAAACCCACAGCTGAACCCTGCCGTTCATTGACCAAAAGCTCTGTTCGATGCCACTTGCCATTGCCGGCGATAATGAAGAAAGGTTGAGATGTTATGTCAAGGTTTTTGAACTGTACTTTGATCAATCGATAAGTGATTAAGCCGGCAGCTGTTTGCGAGCTTTAATTGGGCTGCTTGCAAGGGTTATCTGTGGGAGCACTTGCAAACACCTGTTCACGAAGGAACTGCAAATGCTGGTTTAAACCGAAGATAGACACAGAAAGCTGGAGTAACTCAGCATCTCTGGAGAAAAGGAATAGGTGAAGTTTCGGGTCGAGACCCTTCTTCAGATATCTGTGCCGCGGAATGATACCCAGAGATTCCCGCTGGAATACATACAGATCTTAAACGTCAATGAGTGTTGACTGATCTATTGCAAGCAACCCTGGTGTTGCCACGACTCACATTCACCCATGATCCACATTCACCTTTACCACCTGCAAACTGCTAGCTCACATCTTGGTGAGGTGCAAGTGCATCGTTTAAGAAGCAGGAAGGAAGTATAGCGTGAAAGAAGAAAGAGTAAGCACTCTCCGGATCATAAGATCATAAGTTATTGGCGCACAATTAGGCCATTCGGCCCATCAAGTCTACTCCGCCATTCAACCATGGCTGATCTATCTTTCCCTCTCAACACCGTTCTCCTGCCTTCGCCCCAGAACCCCTGACTCATACTCCGTCAGAGAAAGCCAGCAAATTGTGCTCCTTGTTAATTCACTTTTGATAAGGGATCTCCCTGTGACCCAGAAGCAGATATTGGATGTGAAGGTTTAAAATTTGCATTAAAAAGTTGGTGTTTGTAATTCCACGGCATTCTCCGTGTCAAACTGGTTTTTACCGTCAGGCGAATGGTGACAGATGGACAATTGGATTATTGCAAAATAAAGTGTTTAGGCAATACTCTTCAATTTAACACTGAAACGCGTTGGCCAAAGGTTGGCACAGGATAGTAACAGGAGGGAAGCAAATTGTGCAGAATTGCCCAAGAGTGTTTTTGTGCTGGAGAGAAAGGTGAGTTACATTTGAATTATTACTTAATGGTTTTTAAAAAGCCACCTGCATTATTTGAAGCTTTGAGGAAGCTCCAATCTATGTTCTTTGTCCTCATTTCCCATTAAGTAGACAAAACGCTACATTTATAGATAGTTGCGATCAATTATTTGTGCTTTGTCTTGTTGCAGCATCTAACACTTCCTCAGCTCTCAATTATTACAGTAATTAGCTCCTTGATTCTCTCAAGCCCTTTCAAAGGATGGAGTTGATGGATGTGTGAAAGAAAAATAGGTTATAGGAAAAACAGTGTTAATGTTTCAGGTTGAAGTTCTGATAAAGGGTCCTTACCCTGAAATGTTTAGAGTCATAGTGGTAGAGCCCAGACACATGCCCTTTGGTCCACTGTGTGAATACTGGCCTTTTGCTCATCTACCTTAATGTTATGTCCACAACCTTTTGTGCCTTACCAACCCAAGTGCTTGTCTGTACATCTTAGTTTAGTTTAGTTTAGGAATACAGCGTGGAAGCAGGCCCTTCGGCCCACTGTCCATGATGACCAGTGGTTCCCGCACGATAACACTATCCCACGTACACTAGGGACAATTTACAATTTTACCAAGCCAACTAACCTCGAAACCTGTATGTCTTTGAATCTATAACTGAATGCTGCAGTTGAGTCACTATTGATTGCTGTTGGAGCACAACAGGGACTTTGTGTACATCTCTGACCACCACTTTACAGTTGGAGAGGTGATGCAATAGAGAGGCCTGTAAATCATGCCAGACTGAGATGAGGATGAACAAGGACTCATTTCTTTTGGCCGAGAGATCGATAATGAAGGAAAATAGATCTGGTGGAAGGTTGAGACGAGAGTTTTTTGAGGCTTTTTTTAAACCCATAGTGTAGCTGGGTTCTACAACTCTCTGTCTCTGGTTCTTGATGAAGTGCAGCTTACAGACCAAGAGTTGGGAAGTGGGAGTAATCTAAACAGATTTGTTTTTGGCTCGCGTGGAGACTGTGAGCTCAGTGGGGATCCAAGTTTCATCTTCAATGAGGGCTGCAGTCGGTTTGTAATCATTTATCACTTCTCTCTGTGAAAGCTGAGGAGAGGCAGCTTTAACCCGTAATCCAATGTTGCCCCTCTTCAAATTTCACAGAGAATTTGCTAAACTGTTACTTCCCACTGCTGCCCCGACTGAAGGAGAGACCATTCATTTTGCTCTCCAGTGACCGTGCTGGAAGATGTGGGTGGATGTTTTACAGTCAGGGGGATCTACACTCTGCAAACCAACAAATGGAAAAGTGCTCCATCGGTCCGATGCCAGTGGTTGACCAAGGGTCAAGAGTGTTTCATTGTCACATGTACCGGCAACTGAACACTGACATTCTTACCTGCAGCAGCATAACAGGCCTTTAAACACAAGACTCATAGATGATTCAGTATATAATTTTAAAAAATCAGTGAACCCCGATATAAACACAAAAAGCTGGAGTGGCTCAGCGGGTCAGGCAGTATCTCTGGAAAAAAGGAATAGGTGACGTTATGGGGCGAGACCTTTCTTCAGTCTGAGGAATGGTCTTGGCCCGAAATGTCACCTATTATTTTTCTCCAGAGATGCTGCCCGTCCCGCCGAGTTACTCCAGCTTTTTGTGTCTATCTTCGGTTTGAACCAGCATCTGCAGTTCCTTCCTACACATAATAACCCCACAATGTCCTTCGTGTCACCAAAGACTGTACATAGTTCGTAGTTTAGTTAGTGTTTTGTAGTTTAGTTTAGCCTTGAGATACAGCATGAAAACTGGCCCTTCGGCCCATCGAGTCCTCGCCGATCACCGACCACCTGTACGTTAGTTCTATGTCAACCCATTTTCGCATCCTCCACACTAGCGGCAATTTGCAGAAGACAAATAACCTGCAAAGCGGCACGTCTTTGGAGTGTGGGAGGAAACCGGAGCACCCAGAGAAAACCCACGGGGTCATAGGGAGAATGTACAAACTCCAATCAGACAGCGCCCATGGCCAGAATCAAACTCGGGTCTGTGGTGCTGTAAGGCAGCAACTCTACAGCTGCACCACAGTGCCTCCCAAAAGTAGTGTTCAGGAGCCTTATAGTTGTTGGGAGAAAGTTATTCTTGAACCTGGTGGTCCTGTTTTTCAGACCCCTGCACCTTAAGTCCCCTGGTCAGAGTGAAATGAGAGCCTGGCCAGGGTGATGTGGTGTTAATGTCATTGTGTCCAGAAGATGTCTGAATTCATAAAGACAAATTGGGGGAAAGACATTGTGCATTTTTAGCAGAGGTCACGGGGACAAAACGCATCTGTTGAGAAAGAACAAATGAAAATTCCAGAAAATTACATCAACAGCCCTGAGCTCTGAGTAATGTTTCAGGATTTCTCTTTAAAAAAAAAAATCTCTTTACCAGTAATTGT
Organism: Rhinoraja longicauda; assembly: GCF_053455715.1. Taxonomy (NCBI): domain Eukaryota; kingdom Metazoa; phylum Chordata; class Chondrichthyes; order Rajiformes; family Arhynchobatidae; genus Rhinoraja; species Rhinoraja longicauda. The sequence continues at coordinate 11,974,967 of NC_135972.1, read as the reverse complement.
TTTCCAGTTGGAATCAGACCCTCTGAGGTAACGTTATTTTGGCACAGGTTTAGCAGTGTCTGAATAAGGCGTTCTTGAGTGCCGGATGCTTTGACACAACCATGTCTTCTGAGCTTGTGGCTGAGAGGGTTGTACTGCAAGGGTCGGCTTGTTGGAGTAGACCAGTCTCGAGTGAAGGGCCATCAGATCCAGCGATTTGTGCACGGAGTTTTCATTTTCCGGTGAATCACTGAAAGGTAACTATGGAAGGAAACAAAATGATTCCTTTCCAGTGGATAGTGGTGGCACAGCAGTAGAGTTGCTGCCTTACAGCGCCGGAGACCCGGGTTCAATCCTGACTGTGGGTGCCGCCTGTACGGAGTTTGTACGTTCTCCCCGTGACCTGCGTGGGTTTTCTCCGGGATCTCCAGTTTCTTCCCACACTCCAAAGACGTACAGGTTTGTAGGTTAATTGACTTCGGTAAAATTGTAAATGGTCCCTAAACTAAACACTGGAATTTGGACTATCTTCTATATCGTGATTACATGAAGGAAATGAGCCATCTCATGGAAGCTACCCAAAGCCAAATTATATTAGGTACCCCTCGCAGGCTAAGAGAATGTTTATTTTGTACTGAATTAGAGAGAACTGTCTATTCAAACATAATGAGTAGTGGTAAAGGAAGTCTTTTGTTGATGTTGGATGTCTGACAGTTGGGAATGTGCAGTGAACTCGGTGGGGGAACTGTCTCGGACGCAGTTGGACCGAATTGAAAGATTGTTGGCGGCTGAGACAGAATCCAAGATCTCCTCAAAGCCACATTGATGTGAAAAGCCTGCATCCTCCGCTGGCTGGCTCCTCACTGTCACCTCTGGGACAGGTCGCTGGGCGGTCAATGGGAATCTCCCCACGCCGGCTGATCAATGGTCAACGTGGACTTGGTAGGCTTCCATGATCTATCTTTAAAAACTAAAAAAACTAAAAACATCTCATCATAGTTCTTTTTCAGTCTCCAAAGATGCAACCTGACCGGTTTTCAGAGATGCAGCTTGTACCAATGCTCACACTGTATGACTCTGTCACCTAACGTAGATGGGTCAAGTTGGTCGGCACGGGCTAGTTGGGCTGAAGGGCCTGTTTTCATGCTGTATGACTCTATGACTTAAAGGGGGACGAGTGTAGATGGGGCATGTTGGTTGGTGTGGGCTAGTTGGGACGAAGGGCCTGATTTCACGCTGTATGACTATGACTCGACACTCGATCCTGTGTGTGGCTCAGCGTTGAAGCAGCCTGTACCACCCTCTCTACTGGGAAGTAGCTGGTGACCCTTCCCTAATGAAAGGAGGTGGAGGGAGATGAGGCCATTATCTGGGCAGCCTGTTTCAAGCACCTACTTAACAGCACAGGTACCTCCTTTCAACAACGCTGTGTGCATGTCATGGCAACTGGACATTTCCAAAATGCCAACTGCTTTAATATGCCCAGGCTTTGCACTGCAGCTCAGAGTAAGATGGCAGAATAACTCAGAGGTTGAACAAAGTTCGGCATTTCTCCAATGGCTGTTTGAAATCCCCCACCCACTGCTTTACGATATTCATTAAAGCCAGGTTCTCGCAAACGTCTGGTTGCCTCTTCTAACGTCATAGAGTCAAGCAGCGTAAAAAACAGGCCCAACTTGCCCACACCGACCAACATGTCCCATCTACACTAGTCCAACCTGCCTGCATTTGGCCCATATCATTCTAAATCGAACCTATCCATGTACCTGTCTGAATGTTTCTTAAACATTGCGATAGTACCAGCTTAAACATTGCGATAGTACCTGCAACTAACCTTGTCTCATAGTCTATTTCCTTATTTGGTGTCACTACTCTCCTCTGTTTCTGGGGTGGTTTGAAGGTGCTGAGGAAGTGGGAATTGTCTTGCTTCATGGACTCAGTGTCCAGGAGCAGAGGTGTGGTACAGGGCGACTCCAAGCCTGGCAGTGAGCTGCAGTATCATTGCCATTGACACAGGTAACTGCAGTACAAACCTGACACCACAGCAGTTGTACAGGGAATTTATGAATGGCATGAATTGGAAATGTAAGTGTACACCGTACACCAGTATCATCAGAGAGCAGTGATGAATAACACAATATTCTCATTTCCAAATTTACTCGTCAGCTTTCTTCCCCTTCCCCCCACCTCCCACCAGTACAATCAATTGTCTACTCCCCCTCCCCAGTTGCTGCCGAACCCGCTGAATTCCTCCATCACGTTGTGCTTTACTCAAGATTCCAGTATCATTTGTCCCCAATCAATCTTCTTCATTTGCAGACTGCAGATTTCAGAAATTTAAACGAGGACTAGAAGAGATACAGCGTGGAACCAGGCCCTTGGGCCCACCGAGCCGAGCCCGCGGCAACTAGCCCCATACACTAGCACTCTCTTACGCACTAGGAACAATTTACAATATACAGAAGCCAATTAACCAATTTATATACCGGCCAATTTAAGGACGGCACGGTGGCGCAGCGGTAGAGTTGCTGCCTTACAGCGCTTGCAGCATCGGAGACCCGGGTTCGATCCTGACTACAGGTACTTGTCTGTACGGAGTTTGTACGTTTTCCCCGTGACCTACGTGGGTTTTCTCCGAGATCTTTGGTTTCCTCCCACACTCCAAAGACATACAGGTATGCAGGTAAATTGGTTTGCTTCTAGGTGTAAATTGCTCCGAGTGTGTGTAAGATTGTGTTAATGTACGAGGATCGCTGGTCGGTGCGGACTCGATGGGATGAAGGGCCTGTGTTCACACTGTATCTCTAAACTAAACTAAACCGACAAACCTGTATGTCTTTGGAGTGTGGGAGGAAACCGGAACACCTGGAGAAAACCCACGTGGTCACAGGGAGAACGTACAAACTCCGTACAGACAGCACCTATAGTCTATGGCTTTGTGAGGCAGCAACTCTACTGCTGCGCCACTCGAAATAATTACTGCAGGCACACCAACATTAATATTTTTGGGTTAATAGATGTCTGCTGTCTAGTGCTCGCCAGCTTTTGGTTCTTGATCTATGCGATGTATTGAATCTTGGGGCCTGAAGTCACTTTTGATGGTTAATGAGGCAGGAGCATTGAAGACAGACTATGGGGAAATGATGCCAAAGGAGAAACATCTTTTCCCTGACACAGCTGATGAATATGCCGTGCTCTGTTTTTCCAAGAGTAGTTGATGGATGTAATGAAAGTGCTACAAAGCTGGCCGTTTACAAGGTCAACAATTAATAAAAGCCCCTCAAGCCCGTGCGAGAGATGAAATATTGATGGGGTGGCCGCTCGTGTGGATTTGTATTTCACTTCTCTTACCGCGGGGAACAGCCACTTCAGCTTTGATCAGTGGAGCGAGAGACACCGACTGGCGCAGAACCACTGACTGATTCTCAAGCCCTCAGTCACTCAAAGAGTCATAGAGTGATGCAGCATAGAAACATTCCCTTCAGCCCAACTTGCCCACACCGACCAACATATCCCATCTACACCAGTCCCACCTGCCTGCGTTTGGCCCATGTCCCTGTAAACCTGTCCGATCCATGTGGAGGGATTGATCTGTTTTAAACACAGCAAAGTGGGGCAGCCTGCTGAGGTACACAATCTGCAGGAGAATCTGATTAAAACATTTGAAAGAAATGAGATAGATGCTTAGGTTTTGCTGCTGTGAGAGGTGCCTTTCTGTGCACGACTTGTGGAGTTGGGGCATAATAACCTAGAATTTTTAAAATTCTGATTTAAATGATGGCACTGGAGACTGGTTGGGAGGAAGACATGTTTAGTTTTTCTCCTTCTCATATGTTCATCAGTGACAGGAGCAGAATTAGGCCATTCGGCCCATCGTCTACACCGCCATTCAATCATGGCTGATCTATCTCTCCCTCCTAACCCCATTCTCCTACCTTCTCCCCATAACCCCTGACACCCGTACTAATCTCCTTTTCCTTTTCTCCAGAGATGCTGCGTGACCTGCTAAGTTACTCCAGCCTTTTCTGTCTGTCTTATGTTTAGTTTTCAGTTTAGTTTAGAGATACAGTCCGGAAGCATGAGCTTCAGCCCACCGGGTTCGGCGCCGACCAGCGATCCTTGCACACTTACACTATCCAACACACACTTGGGACAATTTACAATGTTACTGAAGCTAATTAACCTACAAACATGTGTGTCTTTGGAGTGTGGGAGGAAACTGGTGCACCTGGAGACTAACCCACGCAGATCACGGGGAGAATGTATACACTCCGTACAGACAGCACCTGTAGTCTGGATTGAACCCGGGTCTCTGGCGCTGTAAGGCAGCAACTCTACCGCTGCGCCACTGTGCCGGGAGGGATTATGGAAACATAGGCAAGAATGGACAATGGGTATTTCTCTGCAGTACTTGGGCTTGCAATTGTCTTCTACTTTTCTGCAGGCAGCAATGACCAGCAGTCTGCCACGCCTCTGAAATCAGCCACAAGAACATGCCTTTGAGCAACTCAATCAACTCTCTTTCTGATTGCTTAATTTCCACACCACTCATTGGAATTGCTGATTTTGGCTCCGTGCCTGTCCTGGCTTAGATACAAATCAGTGGGTAGCTTTTAACTATCACTTCATCACAATTGCAGCGGCACGGTGGCGCAGCGGTAGAGTTGCTGCCTTACAGCGCCAGAGACCTGGGTTTGATCCTGACTACGGGTGCTGTCTGTAGGGAGTTTGTACGTTCTCCCCATGACCTGCGTGGGTTTTCTCTGGCTGTTCTGGTTTCCTCCCACATTTTGAAGACCTGTGGGTTTGTCGTTTAATTGGCTTCTGTAAATTGCTCCTAGTGTGTAGGATGTGCAAAGAGAGTGATTTATGCTGGAATATAAGCCTTGATGATGTCTTGGAGTTCATTTTTATGAACAATATTACATCCACAACTGTGGTTGTCAAACGTATGGAGAATGCGAATCGATCTGTGAGAAAGTATAGGGAGGAACTGCAGATGCTGGTTTAAACCGAAGATAGACACAAAATGCTGGAGTAACTCAGCGGGACAGGCAGCATCTCTGGAGAGAAGGCATGGGAGACTGAAGAAGGGTCCCGAACCAAAACGTCACCCATTCCTTCTCTCCAGAGATGCTGCCTGTGTCGCTGAGTGACTCCAGCATTTTGTGTCCATCTTCTGTGAGATTGTACCTCGGACTGTGAGACCAGTGTGACTGACTGTCCAAAAGGAGATGATATGCAGCCCATCAGCTGTCTGTGCTACTCACTGGTGTGGGTGTGGAATAAAACTCTCTCCGCAAATATCTCGGCATGCTATTCACTCGAGAGATGTTAACAAGCAGCTGCAGCTGATGGAAAGAATGGAGATGGCGTTAGGGCAAGAGTTGCCAGGCACTTCGCACAAGTGAGCTATTGCAGTGACTGCCACCTTTCACCTGTGAGCAGCAACTGGGCAAGAGTGAGATCACGTGCTGTGGTTTGCTAAAGAGAATTAACCAAGCGCCAGCCTTGTACAAATGGAGACCTCATCATCGCACACTCTGAGCATCTCCTAACTCGGTGGGATGGGTCTTGGAAAATAAACTCTGCCAATGTGTTAACTAGTTTACTTTAATGATACAGCATTAAAACAGGCCCTTTGGGCCACCCCCCAGTCCTCGCCGACCATCGATCACCTGTTCACGCTGGTTTTATGTGATCTCACAATTTAACCGAGGCCAATTAATCTACAAGCCTGCACGTCTTTGGGATGAGGAGGGAAATCAGTGCACCCGGAGGAAACCCGCATGGTGGAACGTGCAAACTCCATGCAGGCAGCACCTAGGTCAGGATTGAACCCAGCTCTCTGGCACTGTGAGTCTGCATCTTTACCAGCTGCACCACTGTGTCACCCTTACCATGAAAAAATAACAGTATATTCCTCAATGCAATTGGACACAACTGCAGGTGGGGTTGGGCTGTCTTTTATTTTACATTACTTTCAGTTGACCTCTTAGAGTTTTGCAGACAACTGCAGCAAATGTTTATTTGTAGGTCAGCATCGGATCCCAGAGGAGCAATAACACGGCACAGTGCTGCTATCTCATAGCGCCAGAGACCTGGGTTTGATCAAGACCTCGGGAGCTGTCTGTATGGAGTTAGCATGTTCTCCCTGTGACAGCGTTGGTTTCCCCCCAGTGCTCCGGTTTCCTCCCTCGTCCCAAAAAGACGTGCAAATTTGTAGCTTAATTGACCTCTGTAAATTGTCCTTAATGTGTTAGGAGTGGCTGACTTGGGTGGCGCTGTAAGGCCACCATATTGTGTAGGGAGTGGATGCAAAGCAGACCAAGGACGATCTGGCATCCTGCTGAGACAACTCATGGTGGCTTGGTGAGAATCCTGTCCAAAAGATGGTGCTTCTAATGGTGGTCAATTGCCTTGGTATTGCACTAGATTCCAGGCTCAACCCTCTGAATGTGGGACCTGAACCTATAACCTACTGGCTCAGTAGCAAATGAATTACCGGCTGAACCATGGCTGACAAGCCAAGCAGGTTGTTATCAAGTTGCTTCAGTAAGATTTATTGCAGAGCGAAGAATTTCTATGTAACATAATTCTCATTCAGCCTTTCAGAAGCAACCCTTTGTAGCTAAATTAATTTGCAGCATGGTTTTGCCAGATTAGTATACATACCGTGGGAGAGCCCTGAGGATGGTATGTGTGCACTGGGGGAGACTCTGGGGAGACTTAGGGGCACAAATACTGGGCAAACATAATTAAATATATTGCTAATGGATACATGTAAAGAGAGAGCGTCTCCATGTTGTGGATATTTAGTTTAGTTAGGGAAAGGAAACACCTTTTGGCCCACCGGATCCACACCGACTAGCGATCCCCGCACATTAACACCACCGTACACACACACACACGCACGCACGCACGCACGCACGCACGCACGCACGCACACACGCACACACACACACACACACACCTATTTACAATTATACCAAGCTAATTAACCTACAAACCTGAAACTGAAACTGAAGATCTCGGAGAAAACCCACGAGATCACGGGGAGAACGTACAGGCACCGTACAGACAGCACCCACATTCGGGATCGAACCCGGGTCTCTGGCACTGTAAGCACTGTAAGGCAGCAACTCTACCCCTGCGCCACCGTGCCACCCAATAACCGATGATTAAACAACATAGTGATGAAATACTATACATTACGATGAAATACTATGTGAAGAGCAACTTAATCCTTAATCCTTTAGCAATGCAAGCCTAGTAGCAAGCAGGGAAGATCAACGTGTAGAACTGGCATTTGGGGTGAAATGTACAGGCCAGCCTTTCTTTTCTGTTAATCATTGCAAAGTGCTGCTTTGACAGCTGTCTTGCAGCTTTGTATAATGTACTTGGCCTGAAATACTCCTCCAGCACAGTAACAGGTGGGACGTAACCTGCTACCTTGGATGTGGGGAGCGGGAGGGGGGGGGTTAAGCACCAAGATATCTTACATGAACTTTCCAGGGTTTGAGATGAAACATTCATCCTGGAATAGAAGAGAGCAGCGCTGAAAGAAAGTCATGCAATTTGCCATTAAAATGACAGATTTTCTGGGCGGCACTGTAGAGTTGCAGCCTTACAGCGCCGGAGACCCGGGTTCAATCCCGACCTCCGCTGCTGTCTGTACAGAGTTTGTACGTTCTCCCCATGACCGCATGGGTTTTCTCCGGGTGCTCTGGTTTCCTCCCACATTCCAAAGATGTACAGGTTTGTTGGTTAATTGGCTTTGGTAAAATTGTAAGTTGTCCCTAGTGTGCAGGATGGTGCTAGTGCACTGGTCGGTGCGGACCCGCTGGGACAAAGGTCCTGTTTCCGTGTTGTATCTCTAAAGTCTAAAGTTTAAATGCTTACCCAAAATCCAGGCCTAGTACGTTTGAAATTCCACCCCACGTGATTCCAGAGTGTACGGTTAAGGCAGCTATCTTTAGTGTCTTATCCAAGCGTTTTTAACCAGAGCAATTACCATTGATTTTCCCACAAATTAGCGGTCATAAACAGCAAGGGTTCTGCTCCCAGACCGGACATGAATACCAGCAAGTTGGCATTATTAAAGACCTGCTCTACTTATAGCAGCACTGGGTGGAAAATGTGAGAGCAAAGCATTGGAATCAAATCCCACTGCACAGACTTCCAGCTCCACACTTGGAGCGAACATATTCCTGGAGTTAAACAGGCCAGGAAGTGATGCTGAGATTTTGGGTTTACAGATTGATACAAAACACATGTTGAATGAACATCAGGCTGCAGCTGACTCCACACGGTTCTTTCAAGTTACTTGAAGCAGAGTTCCACTTCCACCGAGACAAGAACAACCAGATCCCAGTCACACTGAGGATAACGGAGGTGTGTAATCCGAGGCACTTAATGATTTTCCAACTGGTTTCCCCAAGGCACTGGATATATCTCGATCTTCAGAATCGCCGAACACCTACGCTCTGTCCTCCTTGGCCTACGCGATCTCCCAGTTGCCAAACACGTTAACTCCCCCTCCCATTCCCACACTGACCTTTCTGTCCTGGGCCTCCTCCACTGTCAGAGTGAGGCCACACACAAATTGGAGGAACAGCACCTCAATTTTTTTAAAAATCCTGGGCAGCTTACAACCCAGCGGCATGAATATCGATTGCTCTAATTTCAAGTAGCCCTTGCATTCCCTCTCTCCCCGCTCCTCCACCATCCTAGTCATCCTGCTAGTTTCACTGTTCGTATCCCTTCGTTATCACCTCTTCCACAGCCAACAATGGACCAATGTGGGCTCCTTTGCCATCAGTGTCAACCCTGGTTTGTTCTGTGCCTTTTTATACCTCTAGTTTCTCTCTCCCCTGACTCTCAGTCTGAAGAAGGGTCTCTACCCGAAACATCACCAATTCCTTTTCTCCAGAGATGCCGCCTGACCCACTGAGTTCCTCCAGCATTTTGTGTCCATCTTCGGTATAAACCTGCATCGGCAGTTCCTTGCCACACTCTCCTGAAACAATTATTTTCTTTAAAAAAAACTCACTTTTCACTGCCAGAAAAATTAAAGATCCTTGTCTATCTTAATCAGATCACAGCTTCAAACATGAAGAGATGGGCTTCCATCTTTGAACTTTCCCAGATTATGAACCGACCTAAATTTGTAATATGATTAACTTTGAAAGTTGCAAGCCCGGTGATTTATGTATCCCTCTGAAGCCTGCACGGTTTGATATTTACATATTTAAAAAAAGGAAAAAAAAAATATTTGGCATTTATACGACTCTTTTCATGATGACAGGATGCTTCACAGCTGAAGTAAGGAAGACAGTAAAACCTAACTGTGCGCAGCAAGCTTGCATCAACTGTGTGATGACAACTAGAATGGCTTTTTTAGTTGTTACAGATTGGGGGATAAACTTTGGCCAAAGACAATCTTGCTTTCTTTCAGAGTGGGGGTGAGGGGAAAGGAGTCTGAAAAAGGGTCCCGTCTCGAAACATCCAGAGATGCTGCCTGACCCGTTGATTTACTCCGGCACTTTTTTCTTTTGCTTTCTTCCAGTATAGGCTTAAGGTGAGGGGGGAAAGATTTAGTGGGAACCGGAGAGGTAACTTTATCATGCAAAGGATGGTGGATATATGGAACAAGCTGCCATTGAGGCAGGGACTATTGCTACATTTAAGAAACATTTAGACAGGTACATGGATAAGACAGGTTTGGAGGGATATGGGCTGCTGTAAGACTCCACGACTCTATGAATCTATAGTTCTGGGATATTTTAAATTCTTAGAAACATAAAAAAATAGGTGCAGGAGTAGGCCATTTGGCCCTTCGAGCCATTCAATATGATCATGGCTGATCATCTAAAATCAGTACCCTGTTCCTGCTTTTCCCCATATCCCTTGATTCCTTTAGCCCTAAGAGCTAAATCTAACTTCTCTTATTGTATCATCTGCAGCTACAAAGTCTGGCAGTGCAATGCTCCTTCCGGAATGTTCTGGGTGCCTTTCGGGTTTGGTACTCAAGTGTTTGGAATGGGGAGACCATAGTTGGGGTACACTCTGCCATTTTGTGGAAGCAGTGGAATAAATTCCTGTTTTTTGGCCAACAGTTCCCCCCGACACTCGGTTTCACACAGTGAAACACAGTTCACCTTGCCCGCACAATAATGTTAAAACAATATCTTTATAATTATTTTAGTTGTGACACCTATGTAATAAAATGAGAGGTGATAAAATTGTACCAAGCCCCACTGGTCAATTTTTATCCTTTGCTCTGGATTGTTAGAAAAGAAAATTGTAGTTTGAGGGAATAAAATCAAAACCACATTTAAATTTTGGGCCCCGTCCAATTTAAATATATTCCTCACCCTCCCTCTCCCTGCTAACGGTTTCTGGAGGTTGTTTTGATGTGTTGTGATGAGGCACAGTCAGGGACTGGCAGAGGAGCCAAATATCAGAGGATGTAATTATTTTGCATGTTGACGTTTGGAATGGAAAGCCATTTTGAGATGACTTTTAAACTTAAAGTTTCATACCACATCTTCGTGAAGAAAGACAGAAAACATGCAGCTGGTGTTCAAAACTTCTTGCAGAGTAGTTTTTTTTGTTAATCGCTTAATTTATTCACTGTGGTAGTTGTTCCTCATTCTCACCTCAAATGTCACACGGCACGGTGGTGCAGTGGCAGAGTTGCTGCCTTATAGCACCAGAGACTCGGGTTCAACCCTGACTACGGGTGCTGTATGTACAGACTTTGTACGTTCTCCCCTTGACCGTGTGGGATTTCTCTGGGTGCTCCCACACTCCAAAGACATAAAGGTTTGTAGGTTAATTGGCTTGGATAAAATTGTAAATTGTCCCGAGTGTGTAGAATAGTACTACTGTGTGTTTGCTGGTCGGTGTGGACTCAATGGGCCGAAGGCCCTGTTTCGGTGCTGAATCTCGAAAGTAAGGTCTTAAGGTCTCTCGATTCTGTGATATGTAACGGGGAAGAGTGACGTCAGGCAGAGCCAAAGTGGTGAGAGACTCCATCGTCAGAGGTGTGGACAGGAGATTCTGCGGATGCAGGCGAGACTCCATGATGGTGTGTTGCCTCCATGGTGCCAGGGACCAGGTCGCCTCAGAGTGGCTGCACGGCATCCTCAAGAGTGAGGGGGAGCAGCCGGAGGTTGTTGTGCATGTTGGCACAAATGATATAGGTTGGAAGTGGAAGGAGGTTCTGCAACAAGAATTTACGGAATCGTGTGGAAGATTGAAAAGTAGGACCTACAGGGTAATGATCTCAGGATTGCTTCCAGTACCTCGTGCTGCTAGTGAAGGTAAGACGAGGAAGATAGGGGAAATGAATGTGTGGCTGAGGAGTTGGTGCAGGGGGCAGGGATTCAGATTTCTGGATAATTGGGATCTCTTCCAGGGCAGAGATGACCTGTATGGCTAAATACGTGCAGTTTAAACCAACCCTCCTTCCTCGCTCTCCGCCTTTCACCTGCCTATTCTGTCCACCAACATTTCCCACACCACCCTCCAGCACGATCCAGGTCCCCACTGGAGGGGACAAAAGAAAAACTGCGTGCATCTCCATTAAACTTTCCTCATCTGCAGTTTCTCTCACACAAACTTTCCCAATCTTGCCTTATGGCCATAACCTCTAGTGTTGGACATCCCCACCCTGGGGAAAAGGTTCTGACTGTCTACCCTATCTACGCCCCTCATAATTTTATATACTTCTGTCAAGTCTCCCCTGAACATCCAACGTTCCAGAGACCCTTTCTCAGACTCAGGGAGGGTTCTCGACCCAAAACATCACCCGTTCCTTCTCTCCAGAGATGCCCCTGTCCAGCTGAGTCACTCCAGCATTTCGGGACTAGTGTAGATGGGACATGTTGGTCGGTGTGGGCAAATTGTGCCACAGGGCTTGTTTCCACCCCGCTGTATGACTCTATTACTCTTATCAGCCGCAGGGATGGTTGGTATGAAGTTTCAGACCCCAGGGTGCCAGTGTGAGTGCTGAGTGGACACTGAATCATTGTGTAAACTCAGACTAAACAACACAGTGACCTCCCCTGCCTCTGGACACACGTCCCTGTCAGTCTCCCGCTGCCTGGCCTGTCTGATGGCCTGACCCTGACCAGGAATGTCCGACGTTACACACAGACAGGGACATGGCAGTGGAAGTGCTCAATCATTCCGTCTTTTGATGGATTTAAGAGCAGGGGATGAACTAGGTTTATTGCTGTGACATAGTTCAAGTGCTGCAGAGGTGTTTAAAATCTTGACCTCTGGAAATAAAGGATATCTGGGAACAATCAATACACCAGGAAGGGGAATGCTGTGAACAAGCTTTGGAAAGCTGTTTGTGTTATTTTGGAACAATTACTCTAGTTGAGTTTAGTTTAGTTTAGATTTAGCTTAGCTCAGCACAGCTCAACTCAGCTTAGCTCAGTTTAGCTTACCTTAGCTCAGTTTAGTTTAGTGTAGTATAGTTTAATGTAGTTTAGTTTACTTTCTGTAAGAAAAGGTCCCAAATGTGCAGGATAGAAGTAGTGTGCATGGGTGACTGCTGGTCGGCACAGACTGGGTGGGCCGAAGGGCCTGTTTCTATGCAGTATTCTCTGAACTAAACTAAAGCCTTGCATTAATCCTCAGGTTTAGTGATGGCACTAATCTGTGAGTCAGGAGAGTGAGAGGCCATTTCACACTCCAGAGATGTGAGCACTCCAGTAAAGTAGAAGCAGTGGGAGGAGTGGGCGACCTGGGGCAATGTGAGCATAAATCTTTGACAGCGATAAAACTCTTGAAAGAGTAGTTCGGGCTAATGAAATCCTGTCGTTCACAAATAGCAGAGGAAGGTAGAGAGTACGGCAGATGCTAGATATTTGAAATTAAAAATGCTAGAAAAACATTTCATTTTTTTAACTCTGCCCTTTTATTGGTGCTTCAGATCCTCTTCTACTTACAGCACCCCCCAAATGTGCTGCCTTCACCGTCTCAGCTGCCACCTCCACCGATCTCATTCCATCTCCCTGGTCCTCGCCCCAGCACAGATCTTTTTGTTCTCTCTTTCCCTCCCTCTTTTTTTTAGTTTAGTTTAGTTGAGACCCAGGTTTGATGCTGACTATGGGTGCTGTATATGTGAAGTTTGTGCATTCTCCCCGTGACCTGCGTGGGTTTTTTCCCCGGGTGCTTCGTGTTCCTCCCACACTCCAAAGACGTACAAGTTTGCAGGTTAATTGGCTTTGGTAAAATTGTAAATTGTCCCTCGTGTGTAGGATAGTGTTAGTGTGCAGGGTTAGATACAAAATGCTGGAGTAACTCAACGGATCAGGCAGCATTTCTGGAGAAAAAAGATAGGTGACTTTGGGTCAGGACCCTTCTTCAGACCTAGCCCCTTCCAAAGATGTACAGGTTTGTAGGTTAATTGGCTTCAGTAAAAATTGTATGTTGTCCCTAGTGTATAGGATAGTGCGTGTGTACGGGGATCGCTGGTTGGCGCGGACTCAGTGGGCTGAAGGGCCTGTTTCCGCATTGTATCACCAAACAAAACTAAACCAAACTTATCTCAGGCTTAGCATCGTTTGACCAAGCTCCTGTAAAGAGCTCTCACATGCTTTAGTACACCAAATGTGCCCCATAAATGTAACTTGCTACGCTTGTATGAACATAGCACCTCCTCCTAGGAAGGGGACGGCAATTTTAATGAGCAGTGAATCACTGGACAATCTCTGGCATGGCTGGAAGGCAGCGGAAGAGTTGGTCGTGGAGGTATCTCTGGGGCAGGGAGGGGAGAGTGCAGCCAATGGAGGCGATCTCTGGCCGTGACTGAAAGATTGTGGAATTATTCACAGTGAGAAGGGAGGGGGTTACCGATTCAACAGGCAAAAGAGAAATGCCTTCTTGCCGCACTGGAGTGTGAAATGGCCTCTCACCCTCCTGACTCAGAGATTAGTGCCTTCTTTCAGATTCAGGGACAGCCGTTATCATGCAACTGAACCTTCCCAACAACATCTAGAGAACAGACCTGAGCTACTATCTACCTCAATGGAGACCCTCGAACTATCTTTGATCGGACTTTACTGGACTTTATTTTGCACTGAACGTTATTCCCGTTATTCCCTTCATCATGTATCTGTACGCTGTGTATGACTCGGTTGTAATCTTGTGCTGCCTTTCCACTGACTGGTTAGCATGCAACAGAAGCTTTTCACTGTACCTCAGTACACCTGACGATAAGCTAAACTCAAACTCGAGGAGCTTGGCGTGAAATGCCTGACACTGCTGCCCCCTGCTGTTGAACATCTGGTACCAGCCCAAAGATGGACACAAAGTGCTGGAGTATTTCAGCGGGTCGGTCAGCATCTCTGGAGGATGGGTGACATTTCTTCTTCAGACTGAAAGTTGGGGGGGGTGGGGGATGAAGAGCTGGAGGCAAGAAAAGACCAGGACCTTGTCAGGGCCGGACACAAATGATCTCAGACAGGAAAAGTTTGTCAATGTTCCATCATTTTGAACTGTCACCTCAGGATCATTATTGTCTTTGACTTTTTTTAATTCCTCCTCTCCCAGTTTTGGTTTCCTCTTTTCTATTATATTGCACCTTATGTGATACAGTTCCAGAAACAGGTCATTCTGCCTTCACAAAGGACTGCATGTTTCTGGTTTACAATGAAAGACACAAAGTGCTGCAGCAACTCAGCGGGTCAGGCAGCATCTCCGGAAGAAAGGTGACTTTTCCGGTCGGGACCCTTCTTCAGACTGAAGAAAGGTCCCGACCCAAAACATCGCCTATCCACGCTCTCCAGAGAAGCTGCTTGACCTGCTGAGTAACTCCGGCACTTTGTGTCTCCCTCTGTCTTAAGCCTGTTCCGCCAGCATATCCAGGCAGCAGATGTTGGCTGGCAGGTCAGCCGTGAATGGCACCGTATCGAAGTTCAGTACTCCCCTTCGCTCATCATCCGCACTACAGCAGGAGGGTCGGACATGCACGTTTCTTATGCTGCTCTCCCGAGCTCCATCTGCAGCACTGCTGAAGTGGCCAAGATTAGCACAGTCTGGACAGTTTCACAATGTGTATGGCTCAGACTTTCATTAGTTGATGCTGTGACGGCTCCCTGAACTGTAGACTGAAATGTGCCGGTTATTTGTTTGTGTGTTATGGGAATCTCAGTGGACTTAATTACATTTGTGATGGGTCTTTACACAGACATGTGTCCTCCAGGTGTGGAGAGAGTGTAATTGTTCAAAATAGCCAGGAGAGGGCAGACATAGCCTGCAGGCAAGGGTGTGTGTGTGTTTCTGTGTGTGTGTTTCTGTGTGTGTGTTTCTGTGTGTGTGTTTCTGTGTGTGTGTGTTTCTGTGTGTGTGTTTCTGTGTGTGTGTTTCTGTGTGTGTGTGTTTCTGTGTGTGTGTTTCTGTGTGTGTGTTTCTGTGTGTGTGTTTCTGTGTGTGTGTTTCTGTGTGTGTGTGTGTGTTTCTGTGTGTGTTTCTGTGTGTGTGTTTCTGCATGTGTGTTTCTACATGTGTGTTTCTGTGTGTGTGTTTGTGTGTGTGTTTCTGTGTGTGTGTTTCTGTGTGTGTGTTTCTGTGTGTTTGTGTTTCTGTGCGTGATTCTGTGCGTGTGATTTTGTGCGTGTGTTTCTGTGTTTGTGTGTGTTTCTGTGTGTCTTTGTGTGTGTTTCTGCGCGTGCGATTTTGTGCATGTTTCTGGGTGTGTTTTTGTGCTTGTGATTTTGTGCATGTGATTTTGTGTGTGTGTGTTATCCTGTGTGTGTTTTTGTGCATGTGTATTGTGTGTGTTTTGTGTGTGTTTTTGTGCATGTTATTTTAATGTGTGTTTTTTTATGCATGTGATTTTATGTGCGTGTTTTTGTGTGTGTATTTTTGCTCTTGATAATTAGAGCAAAATGCCTACATTCTTGTCCTCAAATTCTCTGTTTGCCGCCCTCATTGCTTGTTATACCTGCACCTTAACTTTAAGTGATTTGTTTACCAGGGCACCTGGATCTAGTTTAGTTTAATTTATTATTGTCGTGTGTACCGAGGTACAGTGAAAAGCATTATGCTGCGTGTTTTCCAGTCAGCAAAAAGACTATACATGATTAGAATCAAGCCGTCCACAGTGTACAGATGTACTCGTTGAACATCTCTGATTAAAGGGTTTATTTAAAAACAATGACTTTTGGTTTAGTTTAGAGAAACAACATGCAAGCAGGCCCAATGAGTCCACGCAGACCATCGATCACCCGTTCACACTGGCTCTATGTTCTCCCACTTTCTCACCCACTCGCTACACATTTGGGACAATTTTACAGACGCCAATTAACCTCCAAACCCTGCATGTGAGAGGAAACCAGAACACCCAGAGGAGACCCTTGCGATCACAGGAAGAACGTGCAAACTCCACACAGATAACACCCTGGTCCGGATCAAACCCGGGTCTCTGGCACTGTGAGGCAGGGGTTCTACCAGCTGCACCACTGTTGGTGAAGAAGACACGAGGCTGAGGCTGGTCTGGAGTTCAGCTGGAATTTAACTGGATCCCTGACCAGGCTCTGGTGTTTTGTTATTGCTCTCTGTAGCTGAACTTCTATAAACTAAAGCATTTGTGTTAACATTACTTTCGGTAACCACCGATGGTTTTGTCCATCTCTGCGGCAAACTTCTGTTTCCGTACAGGGGGCAGATCACTATTATTAGCATTGATATGATGGCAGCAAAGTGAGATATGAATGCACGCACACACACACGCACACCACATACACACGCACACACACACACACACACACACACACACACACACACACACACACACACACACACACACACACACACACACACACACACACACACACACACACACACACACAGACACACACACGCACACCACATACACAGGTCATGCACACGTAGGTCCACACACAACACAAACACCACACTACATACACACACACACACACACACACACACACACACACACACACACACACACACACACGCGCGCACACACCCCACAATCGCACCACATACACAGGTCATGCTCACGTAGGTCCACACACAACACAAACACCACACTACATACACACACACACACACACACACACACACACACACACACACACACACACACACACACACACGCGCGCACACACCCCACAATCGCACCACATACACAGGTCATGCACACGTAGGTCCACACACACGCACATCTGCACAGCTGCCCATATTGTTTAGTTCATAGTTTTAGTTTAGTTTAGTTTAGAGATACAGCCTGGAAACAGGCCCTTCGGTCCACTGAGTCCACGCAGGCCAGCGATCACCTGTATGTAACAGGTAATTACACAGCTGGGCACCATGGTACCTGCATAGACAAACAGTACCAGCTTGTTAAGGTTTTTATTGGGAGTTTATATCATCCTTCAGCATTAAGTAGGCTGTAAGATTCTGTGGGCTGCCCTTTGAAAAACTTTACAGTGGTGTAAATCAGACACTGGTGTCCAAGATTCTCTTTATTCTTGATGGTGCCGAGTGGTTTGTGTGGAGGTTCTTGCAGCTCTGAGGGGAAGGAATGAGTGACTGGGACTGATCGGATGGTTCCTGCAAACTCTGTGCTGGATGAGGTTGGGATACAGTAGCTGGGTTTGGGCATCATTCACAGGGCATGAGACAAGGATCAGGGGTGGTTGTGCACACATAGTGGGCGGCACAGTGACGCAGCAGTAGAGTTGCTGCCTTAGCGATCTCTGCCTTGTTGCTGCCTCTGCCTTAGAGGTAGAGTTGTTGGCAAAATGTGAGATGTGACAGGGATCTGCAACAGCCTGGATTGTTACTGAGGCTGGAAAGCTGAGTGTAACCCTGTCCATGAACTCCATAGTCAAAGCTGTCAAGGTGCAGTTGAGGCTGCAATGAAGGTCACACATTCCCTGAGGATGAAGAATGCACTTTGAGTGATTGTTCATCAGGCTATTAAACACACAGGGCGCACGGTGGCGCAGCGGAAGAGTTGCTGCCTTACAGCGCCTGAGACAGGTTCAATCCTGCTGACTGTACGGAGTTTGTACGTTCTCCCCATGACCACGCGGGTTTTCTCTGGGTGCTCCTGTTTCCTACCACACTCCAAAGATGTACAGGTTTGTCAGTTAGTTGGCTTGATATAAATGTAAATTGTCCCTAGTGGGCGTTGAGCAGTGTAGGTTCACTAGGTTAATTCCCGGAATGGCGGGACTGTCGTATGTTGAAAGGCTGGAGCGATTGGGCTTGTATACATTGGAATTTAGAAGGATGAGGGGGGATCTTATTGAAACATATAAGATAATTAGGGGATTGGACACATTAGAGGCAGGAAACATGTTCCCAATGTTGGGGGAGTCCAGAACAAGGGGCCACAGTTTAAGAATAAGGGGTAGGCCATTTAGAACGGAGATGAGGAAGAACTTTTTCAGTCAGAGAGTGGTGAAGGTGTGGAATTCTCTGCCTCAGAAGGCAGTGGAGGCCAGTTCGTTGGATGCTTTCAAGAGAGAGCTGGATAGAGCTCTTAAGGATAGCGGAGTGAGGGGGTATGGGGAGAAGGCAGGAACGGGGTACTGATTGAGAGTGATCAGCCATGATCGCATTGAATGGCGGTGCTGGCTCGAAGGGCTGAATGGCCTACTCCTGCACCTATTGTCTATTGTCTATTGTCTATTGTTAATGTTAGCAGGGATCGCTGGTTGGTACGGACTCGGTGGGCCGAAGGGCATTTTTCCGCGGTGTATCTCTAAACTAAACTAAGCTGCAGGGCAAATAAATAACAGGATGGCACAGTGGGTGTAGCAATAGAGTTGCCCACAGTGGGGCAGCACAGTGGCACAAAGGTAGCTGCCTTACAATGCCCCAGACCCAGGTTCGGTGCTGTCTGGACGGAGTTGGTACATTCTCCCATGGGCTTTCCCCTGGTTCTCCAGTTTCCTCCCACATTCCAAAGATGTGCAGGTTTGTAGGTTGATTGGCTTCTGTAAAAAACATTATCCCTACTGTGAACAATAGAATTAGTGTCTGGATGATCAGTGGTCAGCACGGGCTTATAGGGCCGAAGGGCCTCTTTTCACGCTCTCTGAACTAAGAAAGCAAAGAGTGGGGATAAATGGGTCCCTTTCGGAATGGCAGGCAGTGACCAGAGGGGTACCGCAAGGTTCGGTGCTGGGACCCCAGCTATTTACGATATACATTAATGACTTAGACGAAGGGATTAAAAGTACCATTAGCAAATTTGCAGATGATACTAAGCTGGGGGGTAGTGTGAATTGTGAGGAAGATGCAATAAGGCTGCAGGGTGACTTGGACAGGTTATGTGAGTGGGCGGATACATGGCAGATGCAGTTTAATGTAGATAAGTGTGAGGTTATTCACTTTGGAAGTAAGAATAGAAAGGCAGATTATTATCTGAATGGTGTCAAGTTAGGAGGAGGGGGAGTTCACCGAGATCTGGGTGTCCTAGTGCATCAGTCAATGAAAGGAAGCATGCAGGTACAGCAGGCAGTGAAGAAAGCCAATGGAATGTTGGCCTTCGTAACAAGAGGAGTTGAGTATAGGAGCAAAGAGGTCCTTCTACAGTTGTACCGGGCCCTGGTGAGACCGCACCTGGAGTACTGTGTGCAGTTTTGGTCTCCAAATTTGAGGAAGGATATTCTTGCTATGGAGGGCGTGCAGCGTAGGTTCACTAGGTTAATTCCCGGAATGGCGGGGCTGTCGTATGTTGAAAGGCTGGAGCGATTGGGCTTGTATACACTGGAATTTAGAAGGATGAGGGGGGATCTTATTGAAACATATAAGATAATAAGGGGATTGGACACATTAGAGGCAGGAAACATGTTCCCAATGTTGGGGGAGTCCAGAACAAGGGGCCACAGTTTAAGAATAAGGGGTAGGCCATTTAGAACGGAGATGAGGAAGAACTTTTTCAGTCAGAGAGTGGTGAAGGTGTGGAATTCTCTGCCTCAGAAGGCAGTGGAGGCCAGTTCGTTGGATGCTTTCAAGAGAGAGCTGGATAGAGCTCTTAAGGATAGCGGAGTGAGGGGGTATGGGGAGAAGGCAGGAACGGGGTACTGATTGAGAGTGATCAGCCATGATCGCATTGAATGGCGGTGCTGGCTCGAAGGGCTGAATGGCCTACTCCTGCACCTATTGTCTATTGTCTATTGTCTATTGTTAATGTTAGCAGGGATCGCTGGTTGGTACGGACTCGGTGGGCCGAAGGGCATTTTTCCGCGGTGTATCTCTAAACTAAACTAAGCTGCAGGGCAAATAAATAACAGGATGGCACAGTGGGTGTAGCAATAGAGTTGCCCACAGTGGGGCAGCACAGTGGCACAAAGGTAGCTGCCTTACAATGCCCCAGACCCAGGTTCGGTGCTGTCTGGACGGAGTTGGTACATTCTCCCATGGGCTTTCCCCTGGTTCTCCAGTTTCCTCCCACATTCCAAAGATGTGCAGGTTTGTAGGTTGATTGGCTTCTGTAAAAAACATTATCCCTACTGTGAACAATAGAATTAGTGTCTGGATGATCAGTGGTCAGCACGGGCTTATAGGGCCGAAGGGCCTCTTTTCACGCTCTCTGAACTAAGAAAGCAAAGAGTGGGGATAAATGGGTCCCTTTCGGAATGGCAGGCAGTGACCAGAGGGGTACCGCAAGGTTCGGTGCTGGGACCCCAGCTATTTACGATATACATTAATGACTTAGACGAAGGGATTAAAAGTACCATTAGCAAATTTGCAGATGATACTAAGCTGGGGGGTAGTGTGAATTGTGAGGAAGATGCAATAAGGCTGCAGGGTGACTTGGACAGGTTATGTGAGTGGGCGGATACATGGCAGATGCAGTTTAATCTAGATAAGTGTGAGGTTATTCACTTTGGAAGTAAGAATAGAAAGGCAGATTATTATCTGAATGGTGTCAAGTTAGGAGGAGGGGGAGTTCACCGAGATCTGGGTGTCCTAGTGCATCAGTCAATGAAAGGAAGCATGCAGGTACAGCAGGCAGTGAAGAAAGCCAATGGAATGTTGGCCTTCGTAACAAGAGGAGTTGAGTATAGGAGCAAAGAGGTCCTTCTACAGTTGTACCGGGCCCTGGTGAGACCGCACCTGGAGTACTGTGTGCAGTTTTGGTCTCCAAATTTGAGGAAGGATATTCTTGCTATGGAGGGCGTGCAGCGTAGGTTCACTAGGTTAATTCCCGGAATGGCGGGGCTGTCGTATGTTGAAAGGCTGGAGCGATTGGGCTTGTATACATTGGAATTTAGAAGGATGAGGGGGGATCTTATTGAAACATATAAGATAATAAGGGGATTGGACACATTAGAGGCAGGAAACATGTTCCCAATGTTGGGGGAGTCCAGAACAAGGGGCCACAGTTTAAGAATAAGGGGTAGGCCATTTAGAACGGAGATGAGGAAGAACTTTTTCAGTCAGAGAGTGGTGAAGGTGTGGAATTCTCTGCCTCAGAAGGCAGTGGAGGCCAGTTCGTTGGATGCTTTCAAGAGAGAGCTGGATAGAGCTCTTAAGGATAGCGGAGTGGGGGGGTATGGGGAGAAGGCAGGAACGGGGTACTGATTGAGAGTGATCAGCCATGATCGCATTGAATGGCGGTGCTGGCTCGAAGGGCTGAATGGCCTACTCCTGCACCTATTGTCTATTGTCTATTGTCTATTGAAGTTGGAGGTTCCACTTTGATGATCTTGCTACCGAGTTGAGGATTTTTTTAAAAATCAGTTCCTTTTCCTGTTCAAATAAGACAGATGCAGTAAAAAAAATGGTTGTGTGAAATCAATGGATCAATTAAGTGCATGCATAAAGGCAAAGGAGCAAAGTCAATCAATTTGCAATTAATCCTGTGTACTGGATGCTGCCAATACAACCGGGTGTTTACTTGATAACAAAGTGAGTTCACATCAGCTACAAGATGCAAATAGAATTTGCTGTTTGTGGAGGGAGTAAAGGGAAGGTTCGCAACCTGAAACGTTCCTTGTCCATGTTCCCCAGAGCTGGCAATGGCCCAGTGTTATGTCCATCCACCACAGGCTGATTGAAGAACAGTCTGTGGACATTTGAATGTAGAAACAAAGAACTGCAAATAATGGCTTACGGAGGACACAAGGTGCTGGAGTAGCCCAGCAGGTCAGGCAGCATCTCTGAAGATCATAGATAGGTGACGTTTCGGGTCGGGACACTTCTTCAGAATGATTGATGGGTCCCGATCTAAAGCATCACCAGTCCATGTTCTCCAAAGGCGCTGCCTGACCCGCAGAGTTACTCCTGCAGTCTGTGTACGTTTGATTCCGCTGCTCACCACCAGATGGCAGAAGCTCTTCAGTTCAACACTGAGCATCCAATAGCTTCACTGTTGTACTCAGGCCACTGCCGACAGCAAGGCACTGGGTTTATTTAATCCAAGTCACAACAGGACAGAATACATTTATCGCGTGTAGGAAAGAACAGCAGATGCTGGTTTACACTGAAGGTAGATACTAAATGCTGGCGTAACTCAGCGGGACAGGCAGCGTCTCTGGAGAAAAGGAATGGGTGACATTTCAGGTCGAGACCCTTCTTCAAACTGCAAACTGCCTGTCCCGCTGAGTTACTCCAAAATAAATTAATCGTATTTTTAGTTTAATTTGGTTTAGTTTAGAGATACAGCGTGGAAGCAGGCCTTCCAGCCCACACTGATCAACAATCGGCATGTATACTAGCTCCATCCTACACATCCGGGACGGTTTTTGGAATGTGGGAGGAATCCGGAGCTTCCGGCCAAAAAACCCCATGCAGTCACGGGGAGAAAGTACAAACTCCATACAGACAGCACCCGTGGTCAGGATCGAACCCGGGTCTCTGACGCTGTAGGGCAGCGATGACCGCCGTGCCACGGTGCCGGCCTATGTTGCTCCTCATGTTACACGGGTTACTGCATGGGCTGAGGGGAACAGCAGCCTGGCAGTGTCCTTAGTCTGGTCGGCTGGTTAGTGGAGGTGGGGGCAGTGTTAGAATTTGTTGTTCCTTTTAATTATTGCTTCCAGCATTCTCTTCCCCCCGATCCCCCCCCCCCTCCCCTCCCATTCCACCCCCTTGAACTGTTGCCATTACACCTCTTTCCCACATCCTTTACAAGAATGATCCCAGGAATGAGTAGATTAAGATATGATGAGCGTCTGACGGCACTGGGCCTGTACTCGCTGGAGTGCAGAAGGATGAGGGGGGACCTCGTTGAAACTTACCGAATAGTGAAAGGCCTGGACAGAGTGCCTGTGGAAAGGATTTTTCCACTAGTCGGAGAGTCTAGGACCGGAGGGCAGAGCCTTAGAATTAAAGGGTGTTCCAAAAAGAAGGTGATGAGGAGGAATTTCTTTCGTCAGCGGGTGGTGAATCTGTGGAATTCATTGCCACAAAAGGCTGTGCAGGCCGAGTCAATGGATATTTTTAAGGCAGAGATTGATAGATTCTTGATTAGTGCGGGTGTCAGGGGTTATGGGGAGAAGGCAGGAGAATGGGATTGGGAGGGAGATATAGATCAGCCATGATTGAATGGCGGAGTAGACTTGATGGGCCGAATGGCCTAATTCTGCTGCTATCAGTTATCCCAAAACTCAGTGCTTATTGACGGTGACTCTGCCTCAAGGTGCCCATGACAACCTCCGGGACAGTGATTTCCCTGCTGGCAAAGCTGGCAGTGACTAACTAACAGCGCCAGAGACCCAGGTTCGATCCTGACTACGGGTGCTGTCTGTATGGAGTTTGTACATTCTCCCTATGACCGTGTGGGTTTCCTCCCACACTCCAAAGACGTACAGGTTAATTGACTTCTGAAGATGGATCCTGTCCCAAAACATCGCCTATCCATGTTCTCCAGAGATGCTGTCTGACCGGCTGAGTTACTCCAGTTTTTAACACATAGTTTTATTAAACCGTTTAGATTTCTTCATTGCAATTGAATGTGTGCATGGCAATTTTGAAGCATCATTCCAAATCTTGAAATTGGAGCAGAAATTGAACTTCCAAGACCTTCAAACTTCTCCCTGAATTATTGTGTTTTTCAAAAAAACAATGGTTATTGGCTTGCGTTGATATGGATTTGTATGATGTTTTTTCTGAAGATTAATTAGTTTCATTCAATGAAGGAGTAATTTGTCATCGAGGACGTGAGATTTTTGTCTTCTTGTAATGTGGTGCAGAGTCTGTAGACATGGTCTCCAGAGATGCTGCCCGTCCCGCTGAGTTACTCCAGCAATTTGTATCAATCTTCACGATTCTCCTTAGATAGGCAGAAAGTGGTGGAGTAACTCAGCGGGTCAGGCAGCATCTCCAGAGAAAAGGGATGGGTGATGTTCTGGTCGGGACCCTTCTTCAGTTATGGGGGGGTGGGGGGGGGGGGGGATGAGTGAAGAGATAGAGGTGAGAAAAAGCAAAAAGGATCTTTCTTCTTGATGGCTCAACTCACATCTTCACCTCTGGCTCATTTAGCCTGTAAATCGTCTGCATTGGTGTCATCTCCAAACAAATGGGTTGCTGGGCGAGGTTTGGGACAATAATTGACGTGATGCCTTGTCCCATAATTGGGACAAGACGTCAGGTCACCTCCATATATGCCATGCACACGCGTGATGTATAGACATGCATCAAGTCGCATCTTTCGAAGGGGAATGGAATATGCAGTTTTTATAATTTATTAGCCCGGCACTGGTCAAACGGTAGCTATGAATAATACAGAGATTTACATGGGGCAGCATATCGCTAATAGATGCAGTTTTGTTGCCCTGGACTGCCAGGAGACTTGTAAAGCTGAATGCATTACTTCCACCACATGGTAATAAATCACAGTGTCTCCTGCCTGTTCCTCATCCTCCTGAGGTCCAGGCAGTCTGGTGCCATGAGGCCCCAGGTACTTCCCAAAGCCTTTCCAGTAATTTCGGCACCTCCGCCGTGACTTTTCAAGGCAATACTTGGATCGGATCACAAGAGGCAATAACTCTCAGGCGCCACTTTGCCCGTTAACTCGCCCAGTGTTAATGGGCCTGCACGCGCTTCTGAATCTTTGGCCTTCGTTACTTCGTTCTAATTAGGAGCACGGCAAGGATTTTATGTCTCCATCCCCGAGTTATAAAAACCTTTTATAAGCCAGTAATGAGCTGAGTAAAAGCTCTTTATCTCTCCTGACAGTAACAGCTGATCGCTCAGCTTTTAGTATCACTCAGAGGCAGAAGATAACTTCTCCTTACAAAACGGCTGTAACAACTGGGCATGTGAAATGTGTAGGAAGGAACTGCAGATGCTGGTTTAAACCGAACATAGACACAAAATGCCGGAGTAACTCAGCAGGACAGGCAGCATCTCTGGAGAGAAGGAATGGGTGACGTTTCGGGTGAAGAGGGATCTCTACCCGAAACGTCACCATATAATTCTCTCCAGAGATGTTGCCTGTCCCGTTGAGTTACTCCAGCATTTTGTGTCTAACAACTGAGCATGTTTCATATTTAAAACACTTGGCCAAAAAAGGCTGCAGCATCTGAAGTTTCTCTGGAAACTGAGAGTAAAAAAGAATATTTTCAGTCGTGTTGTGGCTTTGAACCTTCGATAGAGGGATCAATGGGGGTGGTTTCCAGACCTGTCCTGCACATCGCCAGCAGGTGGCGATGTCCCTATGGGCACCAGATTAAAGAGCCCAGTAGTTGTGAGCAGAAGGCTCCATATTTCCTAAAAGAAAGCTGGATAATGAACTTCAGTTCTTTTGCTCTTCCCTTAAATTAATTTCTCTGCCTTTACTGTCCCGGTTACTGTAGAGCACAGATTCTACAATATCCTGGACCTTACCAGTTTCTACTCTGTGTTGTTCATGGACCTGCATCCCCAGGCTATATGTAGTGTATTTTTAAAGCCATATTTCATTCAGCAGCTTTAGACTAATGCGCAGAGATGCTGGGACTCGCATGATATCTCATTGTTACGAGCTCCGAGAAGGGAATAGCGTGAAGGGTTTAATTTGCTGGACTGGATAGTTATTTTTAAAGCAGGTTGCGAGGACAATTAATGCCGTCGTTCATCCTTATCTACAAAGAGTTCTCTGCTTTGGTGGAAATGCCATTGGTGAGGGGGGGGGGGGGGGGGGTGGGCCCTGGGTTAAATAGCCCTCTCTCTCTACTGTACATATCCCAGTGTGGTGGATAAGGGCAGGGTAGAGGTGGTGGGGTGGGGGGGGGAGGGGGTGATGTAGTCAGGACTGAGAGAAGATTCGGTTTTGTTTCGTTTATTGTCACATGTACCAAGGTAGCACAGTGGGGCAGGGATGGCGTGGTGGCGCAGCGGTAGAGTTGCTGCCTTACTCAGAGACCCAGGTTCGACCCTGACTACGGGTGCTGTCTCTATGGAATTTCTACATTCTCCCTGCGACCGCGTGGGTTTCCTCCGGGTGCTCCGGTTTCCTCCCACACGCCAAAGACGTGCAGGTTTGTCGGTTAGTTGGCTTCTATAAAATTGCCCCTTGCGAGTGTGATTGAACTAGTGTATGGGGCCATTGTTGGTCGGCGCAGTCTCGGTGAGCCAAAGGGCCTGTTGCCGCGCTGTATCTCGAAACTAAACTACAGTGCAGTGTAAAGCTTTTTTCTTGTGCGTGGGTCCACCAGATCACCAATCGGGCAGGGTTCTGTGGAGAGAGGGTAGGGAGGGAGTGCTCTGTTACTGCGAGCTCTGCCCTTTAGGTGAGTCACAATCATGCCCATTGGACATGCATCAAGAATCCCCTCCCTTGCAGCTGAACTGTCACAAACAAGGCTTCACCAGTGGGGCTCTTACCTTCCACGCCCTCAAGGTCGGCTGCGGGAGGCGTCCCCTGGGGTACGGAGGCTGAAGAGGACCCTGCAAGTAGGACAATAGACAATAGACAATAGACAATAGGTGCAGGAGTAGGCCATTCAGCCCTTCGAGCCAGCACCGCCATTCAATGCGATCATGGCTGATCACTCTCAATCAGTACCCCGTTCCTCCCCATACCCCCTCACTCTTCTATCCTTAAGAGCTCTATCCAGCTCTCTCTTGAAAGCATCCAACGAACTGGCCTCCACTGCCTTCTGAGGCAGAGAATTCCACACCTTCACCACTCTCTGACTGAAAAAGTTCTTCCTCATCTCCGTTCTAAATGGCCTACCCCTTATTCTTAAACTGTGGCCCCTGGTTCTGGACTCCCCCAACATTGGGAACATGTTTCCTGCCTCTAATGTGTCCAATCCCCTAATTATCTTATATGTTTCAATAAGATCCCCCCTCATCCTTCTAAATTCCAGTGTATACAAGCCCAATCACTCCAGCCTTTCAACATACGACCAGAATGTAGGCGACAGGTGCAACTGGCCTTTAGCTGGGACTTGTAAAATGGGGGCAATGGCACCTCTTTCATATGGACTCAGTGGGCTGCTCTGTACATTCTGCATTAATCTGGGGGATTGTGCTTATGTATGGTGATAGCCTTGCTGAACTGAATTCAAAAAAGGTGTTTTGCACGTAGCAATAAAGAGATCATTGGACCATTGCACCAGTGAACCATTGCACCATTCACTGTCCCCTGTCATCCAGCACCAGTACTAACTACCATGTGTCATTCAGTCTCTCCCCGATCTCCATCCTGTCACGGGCTGGGGCGAAGATGGATACAAAAAGCTGAAGTAACACAGCGGGACAGGCAGCATCTCTGGAGAACAGTTTCGGGTCAAGACCCTTCTTCAGACTGAGAGTCGGGGGAAAGGGAAACGAGAGATATATCGACGGTGACATAGAGAGATATAGAACAAATGAATGATATGCAAAAAATAACAGAGGCATTCCCTCTGTTCTCTTCTTCCATCTTTCGTGCAATTTAAAAGAAATGTGGACACCTAGATGGATAGGAAAGGTTTAGAGGGATCTGGGCCAAAGGCGGGCAGGTGGGACTAGAGTAGATTTGGACTCTTGGTCGGCATGGGCATGTTGGGCCAGGGGGCATATCTCTGTGCTGTATGACTCAATGACTAAAACATATTTGATTTCTCACTTTTCCACATGCTTAACCTGAAAGGTTGACCTTTTCTCTCCACATATACTGCCTGAACTCTGGAGTATTTTCATCACTTTCCATTTGGATTTCATGCGTTGAGCATCAGCAGTTTTTATTTTGTTTTTGCAAGGTTACGACGCTGAGGTTTAGCAAGGTTTCCTGTGGTGTCTCTTCCTTCTGTGACAGCCTTTGCTCTGTCATCTTCAAAAAGATTTGTACACACACACGCCCCCGACCTCAGCTTCCATCTCCTCGCTACCTTTGTTTCGATATTCTCTTTAATTTTTTTCCTCCAACTGTTGAGAACAGCTACCTGAGGACTGCATCGTAGGCAGGTTAGAAAGAATTAAATCTCCATGAATCAACGTATTACAGTCCTCAGTACAGCTGAGATATACTGAATGCAGAATTTAAATATTTTGCATCTTGTCAGCAGATTTTAATTGTACAGATGCACCCCGACTTACGTAAGGTTTATGTCCCACCGACCCCTGCGTAGGTCAGATGTTACATAAGTCGGAAACGGTCGTGCTACTGCGGGCCAATTTACTGTTCAATGCGGAGACCATCGGACAGCTCCAACATGGAGACCACGCTTGAGCTCCGATGTGGAGACCACGCGGAGCTCCGGCGCGGAGACCACAAAGGGGAGCTGCAAGGTGGGGACCACTCGGGAGCTCCGAACCTGAAGGGGAAACTCCATGCAGAGACCATGGGGGGAGCTCCGCCGCTGGGACCACGTGAGGAGCTCCGACCCGGAGACAACGAGGGAGATCCTCGAGAATAACGGCTTGCGGAAACGGCTGCGTGCGACGGCAGTAGCGCACTGCTACCGAGATTACTGAGACACACAACGTGGAAATGTAGCAGTGGGCTTAATGAATTGCTTACCTAAGAGTTTATGTAAGTCACCTGTTACGTAAATTGGGGAATGCCTGTATTTGTTTAATAACATCTAGGCATCACTGACAAGTCCACCATTTATTTTCCATGTTATTCCCCATATCTTTTACCGTTCTATGTTCCATCCCCCATTGCCATGGAGAAGGGGACACTGAGGGAGTAGCTCTGATGGTCTGATGGTCCCTCAGACCCATTGCGGAGGGAGATCCAGGACTTAGACCCAGCAAGTGAGCGACACGGTGGCGCAGCAGTAGAGTTGCTGCCTTACCGCGCCAGAGACCCAGGTTTCGATCCTGACCACGGGCGCTGTCTTTGCAGAGTTTGTACGTTCTCCCCGTGACCTGCGTGGGTTTTCTCCAGGTGCTCCACTTTCCTCCCTCACTCCAAAGACGTCCAGGTTTGTAGGCTGATTGGCTTGGTAAATTTGTAAATTGTCCCTAGTGTGTGTAAGATAATGTTAGTGCGCGGGGATCGCTGGTCGGCGCGGACTCGGTGGGCCGAGGGGCCTGTTTCCGCGCTGCATCTCTAAACGAGACTTTCAGAAGAAAGGTCTTGAACTGAAACGTCACCCTTTCCTTCTCTCCAGAGATACTGCCTGTCCCGCTGAGTTACTCCAGCTATCAGGTTTCCTCTCAACCTCTGGCTAACAAACTACCTCCATTGAAGCTTACAATCAATGATGGCTTTTGTAATTATATGGAGCAGCTGTGTAAAGACCGGCTTCTATTAGAATAGTGTGCAGCAGGAATCCACTTGACGAAAGTGCTCTGTAAACTGATGCCCATATTTACATGGACAGTGAATGGTTCCTCAGTGTGCAAATGGATGGAGATATATTTGTTGGAAAATATTGGAGATGGGACCTGGAACCAACCTCATGAGTGTGTGGGATCCATGGGCAGCAAATCACAGGACGGCGAGGACTAAGTGTATTTATTTTATAAACATTGGGTCTGTTGAAATGTTAGATTAATCTGTCCCGATCTTAAATTAATGGGATTAGGTTTGCTAACTGTAGACAGCCAGAATCTATTTGCATAATGCTTGTGATTTTCATGCAGACACCCAATGTAATAGAAATGTTGTCACGTCTTATTACATTTTATACAAATGTTATTCTCTTGTAAATGTTCTGTCAGGAGAAATGAAATTTAAACAGTGACAGGGAAATATCATTTCTGCCGCTAAGTTGAAGACACTAAAAATGAGCAACTCCTGCAGACTAACAAGAATCTTCATGGGGCGAAGCTATTCAATAACATTACATTAATCTCTCTTTCCCTGCACTTTCCCTCAGCAGGCACAGTCGAAGTTAACTGTTAAAGTGTCACAATATCTACAAAATATTGGTGTCTTCGGCCCCTGGCGATGTCCTGTGGTCATGCTTTAGATGAAACAGGAGTCAGCGGGGGCTGGTGATTGCAAATGAGAGGAGGTTTTCCGAGAGTTATCCTTATATATAACATATAACAACTACAGCATGGAAACAGGCCTGTCCGGCCCTACCAGTCCACGCCGACCATTCTCCCTGACCTAGTCTCATCTACCTGCACTCAGACCATAACCCTCCAATCCCCTCCTATCCATATACCTATCCAATTTACTCTTAAATAATAAAATCGAGCCAGCCTCCACCACTTCCACCGGAAGTCCATTCCATACAGCCACAACCCTCTGAGTAAAGAAATTCCCCCTCATGTTACCCCTAAACCTTTGTCCCTCAATTCTGAAGCTATGTCCCCTTGTTGGAATCTTCCCCACTCTCAAAGGGAAAAGCCTACCCACGTCAACTCTGTCCGTCCCTCTCAAAATTTTAAAAACCTCTATCAAGTCCCCCCTCAACCTTCTACGCTCCAAAGAGTCAGAGAGTGATACCGTGTGGAAACAGGCCCTTCGGCCCAACTTACCCACACAGCCAACATGTCCCAGCTACACTAGTCCCACCTGCCTACGTTTGCCCCATATCCCTCCAAGCCTGTCCTATCCATCTATCTGTCTTAACTGTTCCCTAATCGTTGGGACAGTTCCTGCTTCAACTACCTCCTCTGGCAACTTGTTCCATATACCCACCACCCTTTGCGTGAAAAAGTTACCCATCAGATTCCTATTAAATCTTTTCCTCTACACCATAAACCTACGTCATCAGGTCCTCGATTCACATTCTCTGGGCAAGAGACTTGCGCCTACCCAATCTATTCCTGGTTTTGTTGGATCGGCTTCAACCATACTTCTTCAACCGCATGAGACTGCAGATGAAGTCTATATGCAGAACATCAGCGTATCTAATGGAGGGTCTTGGCACAAAATGTTGTTGTCCATTTCCCTCCACAGATGCTGCCTGACCCACTGAGTTCCTCCAGTGGATTGCTTGTTGTTCAATCACACTTGCCAACTCTTCCCACTAATGATTTTGTTTAGTTTAGTTTAGTTTTGAGATACAGTGCGGAAACAGGCCATTCGGACTACCGAGCCCACGCCTTCCAGCGATCTCCATACACTAGCACTATCCGACATACAAGAGACAATTTACAATTCTTACTGAAGATAAATTAACCCACAAATCCGTGCTTCTTTGGAGTGTGGGAGGAAACCGGAGCACCTGGGGAAAACCCACGCAGTCACGGGGAGAACCCCCAAACTCCATGGAGACAGCACCCATAGTCAGGATTGAACCTGGATCTCAGACGCTGTAGGCAGCAACTCTACCGCTGTGCCACCGTGCTGCCCAAACAGGATGCATGAGACTTGGGTTGCCATGTTCTTGGCTCGTACACTGCAACCCAGGGCTGAGTGTGTTGCAGAAACAAGGAACGGCAGATGCTGGTTTACAAGGAAAG
The DNA here is from genome assembly GCF_053455715.1 of Rhinoraja longicauda. Classification (NCBI taxonomy): domain Eukaryota; kingdom Metazoa; phylum Chordata; class Chondrichthyes; order Rajiformes; family Arhynchobatidae; genus Rhinoraja; species Rhinoraja longicauda. Next base: position 11,943,200 of record NC_135972.1, on the reverse strand, counting down.
ACACAAAATGCCGGAGTAACTCAGTGAGTCAGGCAGCATCCCTGCAGAGCATGGAACATGTTTTGGGTCTGGACCCTTCCTCAGACTCATTGCACAGATGGTCGGAAACTCGATTGTATTAGGTTGTATTAGGCGTGACATTCCTTTCCTTTCAACCCTCAGGCTATTAAACACAACAACCTCCAAATAAGCTGCATACTACAGAGACTTGGGGGCATTGTTTTGTCTTGCACTATTATTGCTTGTTTTCTTATACCTACTGAATTTTGTTGTTGTTTATGATGGTGTTTACAGAGCACTATGTTTTCATAGCCTTTGTACTGCTGCAAGTAAGAATTTCATTGTTCCATTTCGGGACACATGACAATAAAAGACTCTTGACTCTCTTAACTCTTGATCCCAGGTGACATCATTTGCCCGTTGAATGGAAGAGCATATGTTAAGTCTCTTTGCAAATGCGCAGGAGTTACACATGTTAAAGGTGAGCGTGTGTGTTCTGTGTGCATGCGTTCACTGAGTGAATCTGGCTACCTCTTTGTTTTAACACCGGAGCCCAAGAACAGGTGAAGTGACATAGATCAATAAAGAGGGAAAGAGAAAAGAAATGGGAAAGGTTGGAGAAGGGCCGAAATATCCAGATAAGCTGAGATAAAGGCACAAGAGTTCAGCTGAGAGGCTTGTCAATGAAAGGACAAACAAACAGACAGTGCCCTGGGGATGTTTGGATTCCCAGAAGAGCTCAGGGTCAGTTTCCTCACAGAGATGGTAACTGTAGGTCAGGCAGCCTTTCGTCACCTTGGTGAGGTCCTTGTACTGTGCACTAGTTAACTCTGGAGACTGAGGACCAGCAACGTACATATGGTCTTTTTTTGACTGCACAACATGCAAAAGCTCCATTGAAAAGGCTTTTCACTGTACCTCGGTACACGTGACAATGGTAAACTAACACAGGGCGGGGCAGTAATACAGCGGTAGAGTTGCTGCCTAACAGTGCTAGAGACCCAGGTTCCATCCTGACGATGGGTGCTGTCTGCGTGGCGTTTGTTCGTTCTCCTTCTGACAGTGTGGGTTTTCTCCTGGAGTTCAGTTTCCTCCCACATTCCAAAGAGGTGCAGATTTGTAGGATATTTGGCTTCTGTACATTACCCCCTAGCGTGTAGGATCCGAAAGTGAGATTTAACATAGAACTAGTGTGCGGGTGATCGATGGTCGGTTGGGCTGAAGGGCGAATTTCCAAACAATATCTCTCTAAAGGGCTTTTGTACCCCTTCCCTCCCTTCCTCTCCGCTCCCCTGTCCCCACCCTGACTTCCTCGAGTGTCTCACAACCTGTGAGCTGTGAAGCTGCAATTAAAGTATTTTCTTCCACTCTTAACGGCATGGCTTGGTGTGGTCGAGGTGAAGGATGATACAGTGTGGCCTACAGTTATTGAACATGCAGCTGTTAATTGATTAGCAACCGATCTATATATTGTTTAAACCTTTGTCATGACCCATATCTGAACTTTGAAAACTGATATCACAGCAGTGATTACAGTGCCACAGATGATCTAATGCATGTCCGCACATGGTAATTGCAGTATGTACAGACTGACTGCTTCATATATCCTGCAAGTGCTCTCTAGAAGTCAAGTGTGGGATTTGTAGTCATCCAGAGCGTTTTATGCAAACTTTGATTTTCAAGTGGCAGTATCATTGCTTTATTTTATTGCCGTGGAGAGACCTAAATGAGGTACTGTCACCTTAAGGATGCAAGGTATTTGTAAATTGAAACGATCAAAAATTGAATTATGTGGTGATTTACGCCATTTCAAGTTGTTCACCGTTCTTCAAAAGGATAGCAGAGAGGTCTCGGCCCTGTATAAATGCTGCAGCCTAATCTTCACCAGCCACAGGCTAAGAATCGCAAACTGATTTCTTCAGGCAGTGAAGATCTGAGGGAACGAAGCTTTAAGGCAAACATCTTGTGATGGGTTTTTCTACATCTGTAAAAGGTCAATGTAATGATTATCGGCAAAAGATTTAGCTCCATCCCATGCTGATTCCAATTGATATTGTGTTTATCTATAATAAAGCCGGCAACGCTTAAACCTATGTCCTCTGGTTCTCTATTCCATTACTCTGGGCGAGAGACTGTGCGTTTACCCAATCTATGTATTAAATACCATCAACCATTCCTCATCCCACCTGCCCAACTGATCAAGATCCTGCTGCGGTTTTTGACAACCATCTTCACTATCTACAATACCACCCACTTATGTGCCATCTGCAAACTTGCTAATCATGCCATGTACATTCTCCTCCAAATCATTGATCCTGAGGCAAACCACCAGTCACAGGTCTCCAGTCCAATTTCTTCATTTGTCTGACTGAATCCCGGGTGACTTGCTCAAATGGTCATTTTATTTGGCTAAGCTGTGCTATTCAACTAGATTATTTGTTACAAAAGTTAAGTGTTGGTTGCAGGATGGTACAAAATAGGAATTGGGAGTAGTGAGCTCCAGTTAATATCCCCGAGGGGTGGCACGGTGGCGCAGCGGTAGATTTTCTGCCTTATAGCGCCAGAGACCCGGGTTTGATCCTGACCACAGGTGTTGTCTGTACAGAGTTTGTACGTTCTCTCTGTGACCGCGTGGGTTTTCTCCTGGTGCTCTGGTTTCCTCGCACAATCCAATGACGTACAGGTTTGTAGGCTAATTGGCTTCGGTAAAGATTGTAAATTGTCCCTAGTGTGTAGGGTCGTGCTATTATATGGGGCAATCGCTGGCCAGAGTGGACTCGGTGGGTCAAAGGGCCTGTTTCCGCGCTGTATCTCGAAACTAAACTAAACTCTGATACCAACACTTAATGGCATTAAACATCTCCAACCACCGAAGACCACAATTAACAAACTGAGGATTGACGTCGGCACAGGGCTGATCTGAGTATCTGGGCACTGAATCGGCTGTTAATCTCATCTGCACAAACGACAACTGGACAACGGAATTTCTTTCGTCAGAGGGTAGTGAATCTGTGGAATTAATTGCCACAGATGGCTGTGGAGGCCAGGTCAATGGATATTTTAAAGGCACAGATTTATAGATTCTTGATTAGTACGGGTGTCAGGGGTTAGGGGGAGAAGGGAAATGAATGGGGTTAAGAGGGAAAGATAGATCAGCCATGATTGAATGGTGGAGTAGACATGATGGGCCAAATGACCTAATTCTGCTTCTATCACTTATGTTCATGAACCGTATGGAAGAGCCGCCAGGTTTTGGCGCTATTTTCAAAGTGGCATCAGCAGCTGGCCATGAAAGCCCATTGTAGCCGTCACCATGGGCATCTTTAGCACATCACAAGAACGCCTATTAATTGATATTTCTTCCCCACCTCGATCTCACTTCCTCTTGTGCTGTGGGCATTACTGCCCCTCATCCCGTAATGGCGTTACTTTGATGATGAGTGGGGACAGATGAACCTTGAGAAAAACACAAAGTGCTGGAGTAACTCAGCGAGTCAGGCAGCATCTATGGAGGACATGGATGGGGGCCGTTTCGGGTCGGGACCCATCTTCAGACTGAACTTTGATCCTGGAAATCCTTAGGGCGGCACAGTGGCTTAGTGGTAGAGTTGCTGTTAATAGCAGTTCTGAGAAAGCAGCTACGCTCCTCCAGTGGTGTCAGCCTGAATTATTTGCTGAAGTGATGGGTTTAGGCGGCCAAGGGTTTGACTCAGTCAAGTGGAGAGAAATGTAAATGGAGCAGTTTATACAATACAGTTGTGACCCGCTTATGGTGTTACTTCATATCTCAATTCAAACTGCAGTAGAGTGAAAAATCAGATGGACTGCTTCCCATCTTGCTTTGCTATAGGTTGAATGGTGAAACTTTATCTGTTTAGTTTATGTTTAATTTACATGGGCGGCACGGTGGCACAGCAGTCGAGTTGCTCCCTTACAACGCCTCAGACCCGTGTTCGATCCTGACTATGGGTGATGTGTGTACGGAGTTTGTACGTTCTCTCTGTGACCGCGTGGGTTTTCTCCGAATGATCCGCTTTCCTCCCACACTTCAAAAGATGTACAGATTTGTAGGTTAATTGGCTTGGTATAACTGTAAGTAGTAGGATAGTGTTAAGTTTGGGGGGGATCACTGGTGGGTGAGGACTCGATGGGCCGAAGAGCCTGTTTCCGCACTGTATCTCTTTAAAAAAACTAAACGCAGACACAGGCCTTTTGGCCCACCGAGTCCGTGCCGACCAACAACCACCCCTACACTAGGTTTATCCGACACTCTAGGGACAGTTTACAGAGGCCAATTAATCCTGCACATCTTGGAAGGTGGGAAGGAAATGGAGCGCCCGGATGAAACCCACGCATTCACGGGGAGAATGTACAAATTCCATACAGACAGCACCCGTAGTCAGGATCGAACCCGGGTCTCTGGTGCTGCAGGCAACAACAATAACGCTGAGCCACCGCGCCACCCATTCCCTGCTTGGCTGTATCTGAGTTAAATAGATAATGTGCAAATTTGAAACAAATGCCAGGAGTATCTGATCTTAATTTCATTAAGAATGTATTAGGAACAAATTTAATTGCAGTCAGATAAACAGGGAAGTGAGTAAAATCAACTTGAGTGATTCTCTATTTAAATAGGGATTTGGGTTAAGTCAATGCACATATATCCCTGTGTAAATAGGAAGTTGTGTAATTTCAATGTGAACATCTCGCTGTGAAAATAGGATTTTAAATTTGGACTTTGGTCTCCCGTAGGGATCAGAGTATGTGAAATGTTAAAAGCAGCTACAAAATCATGCAATATGAAACAGGGCTATCAATACCTTTCATCTGGCAAACTCAGTGACTCTGCTGAACACCAATGCGTGTTTACTTATCGAGAGATCTCGCTTAACATGTTTGAAATGGCACGAGGAGAGAGCACTGATAGAAGGCACCCAGTGAATAGCGAGAGATGCTACTGTAGACAACCGAGGTGCCTCCCATCTCTCAGGGAGTATTGTCATAGTTTTGGCAGCAGTGTCTTATTGCCATTTAATAGTTTAGTGATACAGCGCGGAAACAGGCCCTTCGGCCCACCGAGTCCGCCCCGCACACTAACACTATCGTACACACACTAGGGACAATTTACAATTACACCAAGCCCTAGCCTACAAACCTGGGAGGAAACCGGAGATCCTGGGGAAAACCCACGCAGGTCATGTGGAGGCATTTAATGGATGCTGCATGGAAGATATGACATTGAAAATGATCATGGTGGGTCAGAATGTGGTCCTGACCTATCATACACCTCATTGGAGGCACTCAGACTATCTGTCATTGGAATTTACTGGATTTTATCGTGCACTAAACGTTATTCCCTTTATCCCGCATCTGCACACTGCGGACGGCTTGATTGTAATCTTATATAGTCATTCCACTGACTGGATAGCACGCAACAAAAAAGCTTTTCACTGTCCCTGGGTACATATGACAATAATAAACTTAACTAAAGACGTTGGACAAGTTTTGGCAAGGACAGCTGGTGGTGCAGCAGTGGAATTGCTGCCTCACAGCATTAGAGACCCGGGTTCGATCCTGACCACGGGTGCTGTCTGTGCGGAGTTTGTACCTTCTCCCCGTGACTGCGTGGGTATTTTCTGAGATCATTGGTTTCTTCCCAAACTCCAAAGACGTACAGATCTGTAGGTTAATTAGCTTGTTAAAATTGTAAATTGTCTCTAGTGTGTGTAGGATAGTGTTAACATGCGGGGATCGCTGGTCGGTGTAGACTCGGTGGGCCGAAGGGCCTGTTTCCGCACTTGATCTCTAAACTAAACTAAAGAAAGGTACGTGGGAATAGACTTTGTGGCTTTATGAAAGGCTCCCAGTTAGTTTTAATGTTAATTTATCATTTATAATTATCACGGTCACGTTAACATGATAAAATTATATTACAGTTGGAAAACTCCAGGATAACATGAAATGCTAGAAGGGCTATTATGTGTGAGAAGACCGTTTGACCAATTTTGATTTATCCAACAGAAATCAGATCTTAACATTAGAAGCTAATTGTTTCTTAAATTAATCCAAAGTTCTATCACCACTCTGCCGTCTGAGAGTGTGTTCAGTGTGTTTCAAGTTCTTTGTGTGGGGAAAACCTTACCGATACTGCAAATTGCCTCATTTGAACTGATATCCCCCTGTCCAATTCCGACAAAATAATGTAATCTTTCAGATTTACTGTTTTCATCTCGGTTTCTATTTCATATACTTCAGGAGGATCCCCCCTCAGGTCTCTTTCGAGGTTTGAAAGGCCAGGATTGTCCAGCCTTTAATCACACTTCACTTCTCCGACCATTGGTGTCTTGCTGCATTCCCCTGAACTACCAGGGGTGGCACAGTGGCGCAGTGGTAGAGTTGCTACCGTACAGTGTTAGGGACCTGATTCTGACTACGGGGTGCTGCGTGTACCAGCTTGTACCTTCTCCCCGTGAACATATGGGCTTTCTCCGGGTGCTCCAGTTCCCTCCCACACTCCAAAGACGTACAGGTTTGTAGGTTAATTGGCTTCAGTTAAATTGTAAATTGTCTCTAGTGTATAGGATAGTGCGATTGTATTGGGCGATCACTGATCAACGGTGGGCCATAGGGCCTGTTTCACGCTGTGTCTCCAAATGTCTAAAAAGTCTACCACTTGTGCCATTATTTTGGCCTTTGGACAGTCTTCTTTCTCCCTCCTTCTCTCTCCTTCCTTCCATCAAAAGAAACACAAAGCAGGAAAAGGATTTGGATATGTTGCCTGCTTTTTCTAAAATGTTTAAACCTGAACAAAGACAACATATTCATTCTGGATGCCCAAATTAAATATTGAGTGACCCAGTAGCAATTTACCAAGAATCAGGAGGCTTTAGCCGATGTTTATGCTTGCTGCCTTCAAGGCAGCACAGTGGTGCAACTGGTAGAACTTTTGCTTGTCGGCTCCAACGCGACCCAGGTTCGATCCTGGCCTCTGGTGCTGCCTGTGTGGAGTTTGTACACTTTCCCTGTGACCACAGTTCACAGATGTGTGGATTGTTAAGTTAATTCCCCCCCTGCAACTTGCCTCTTGTGTGTCACTGAGTGGTAAAATCTGGGGGGAGGGGGGTTAATGGGATTACGGGGAGTATAAAATAGGATTAGTGTAAAATTTAGAGGAAGTGAATGCTAAAAGACCAGTGTAAACTTGGTGGGCCGAAGGGCTTGTTTCCATGCATGGCGATTCTCCAAAGATGTTGATGGGGCAAAATAGTTGGTCGTGAGAACATGAGGAGGATCTTGAGGGATAGGATAAGGCACTTAAGTGTGGCAGGGTCTCGATCCGAAACGTCACCTATCCTTTTTCTCCAGAGACGCTGCCTGACCCGCTGAATTACCCCATCGTTTTGTGTGTATTTTTGTGGCAAATTAAAGACGTTTTAACGCATTAACCGAAGTGATATTCATCCTTCCATTCACAACAACATTGTGAACATATTGGAAAAGATTTCCTCTGGTATTTCTAGTGGAAAAAATAATTGTAAACACGTACAACGAGACCAGGTTTATCACTTTTCCGCATGGTTACTTTGAATTGCTTGGAACATGTGATGCCAGGGAGCTTAGCTGACAGGGCACTTGACTTTCTGAATGTGTCTTTGTTAAGTTTTCTTTTCCGTTGCATTTAATCCTCAGTTGTGAAATGAGGAGCGCTCAAGGGGTGGAATTTATTCTTTTGTCATTGAATGGGTTGGGATATGGGAAGGTGTGGGGTGGGGGGTTAGTGGGTGGATTTTATTTTATGCGAATAACTCAGTAAAACGGATTGAGCAGTTTGAAAAACATTCATCTTTTGCCACAGTTTTTCTGTGAAGAGCGCAGTGGTAGAGTTGCTGCCTTACAGTGTTAGGGACCTGGGTTTGATTCTGACTATGGGGCGCTCTGACGACAGAGTTTCGGTTCCCTCACCATCTCTTCGCTGCCCGGATCACACGGAAACCAGCTGGCAGGCTGTGGCTATATGTCGTCTCCAGACAAATAGTGCAGAGATGCACCTTTTACCCAAAACAGCGGGGATTTTATAATTCACGAAAATCCAAGGCCGTAGTAGGGAAGTCAAGTCAAGTCAAGTCAATTTTATTTGTATAGCACATTTAAAAACAACCCACGTTGTCCAAAGTGTTGTACATCAGTTTAGGTACTAAGAACAAACATACAATGGCACAAAAAACATAACAGCACATACATAAACAGTTTACAGCGCCCCCTCAGAGGGCCTCAAACGCTAGGGAGTAGAAATAGGTTTTTGAGCCTGGACTTAAAGGAGTCGATGGCGGGGGCAGTTCTGATGGTGTTCGAACCTAATGTAACGCTTGTATGAAAACATGTCAACCGCAAATGGAGGACCACAAGTGTGCCAAGGTGCTACTAGTTGGGACGTCAGTTTACTTTTAGTCAAGTATCTAATTGTCATTTGTACCGATGACTGAACAATGAAATTCTTACTTGCAGCAGCACAACAGGCCTGTGAGCACGGTGCTCATACATAACATGATAAACAAAAGACGCAATAAATTTAAAAACTAAATATTAGTGCAAAAAGGTCCTTTGTGCAAACAAAACAGTTCATAGTTTTGTTATTGTTTTGTCGTGTTCAATGGCCTGATAGTGTTGGGCAGAAGCTGTACTTGAACCTAGAGGTCATAATTTTCAGACTCCTATACTTTATTTCCAATGGGAGGAGTGAAATGAGAGCGTGGCCAGGGTTGTGTGGGTCTTTGACGATGCTGGCTGCCTTTTTTGAGTCAGTGCCTTCTATAGATCCCTTCTCCGGTGGGGAAGTCAGTACCCAGGATGGACCAGGTGACTTTACGTAATCTTTGTTCTTGGGCTCTCTGAACACCATGGCTCTTTTGTTAATTATCCCTAGTGTGTGTGTGCGATAGTGTTAGTGTGCAGGGATCGCTGGTGGGCACGGACCGGGTGGGCCGAAGGGCCTTATTCCATGCAGTATCCTTAAACTAAACTAAATCCCAAGAGCATGGTTCTGCTCCGACCCCCTCATATCTGTTCTGTCCGTGTGGTGATGTGAGACCCATCTCTGGAGCTTGTAAAATATTTGCAAGGCATTTGATAAGATGTCCACAGCTCTTTGAAGTTGGCTGTGGATTTGCAACACCTTGTTATCCCATGCATCTAGACGGCACTGACTTGATGATAACACATTGACTTCTGCTCTACTCCCACCTCATGTAATGCACACTTTAAATTATATAAAAGCATGCAGAAAAATCTCACAAGGCACAGCGGGAAAGGGAAGCAAAAGTAGCGATTAATCATCAAACCTGTTGCTCTGTCTCTGATGTGATACCACGATTTTTATTAAAGCAGCTAAAATCCTCACAAGGCTACTATCGATTCTGTCTGGAATTTGCACGGCCATATTTGTTTGTTCGTCAAAAACGATATAAATACCTTGCAGGGCCACAAGCTGTTGCTGTCTCACAGCGCCAGGGACCCGGGTTCAATCCTGACTCTGGGTGCTGTCTGCACGGAGTTTGTATCTTCTCCCCGTGACTTGCGTGGGTTTCCCCTGGGTACTCCGGTTTCCCCCCCATACTCCAAAGACGTACAGATTTGTAAGTTAATTGGCTTTGATAAAGATTATAAATTGTCCCTAGTGTGGATTCGGAACAGGCTGAGAACCCAAGCCTTACGTCCACCTCTGCCCAGCATACTTCTGGCCAACGTCCAGTCCCTAGAGAACAAGCCTGATGACCTGAGGGCAAGGATCAGATTCCAGAGGGACATAAAGAACTGTAACATCCTTTGTCTGACTGAAACATGGCTGACCCCGCTGGTGCCTGACCAGGTGATCTGCCCATCCGAGTCCTTCACTGTTTTCCGGCCGGACAGAACGGAAGAATCCGGGAAATCCAAGGGTGGAGGAGTCTGCTTCTTGACCAATAATAACTGGTGTAATCCTGGTAATATTAAGACGCTTTCTCGTTCCTGCTCGCTGGACCTGGAACATCTAACTATCTCATGCCGACCATTCTACCTACCCCGGGAGTTCAGCTCGAAGATCATCACAGCCGTCTATATCCCACCGCATGCGGACACCGACGTGGCACTGTCGACCCTACACGATGTGTTGTGTCAACACCAAAACAAGAACCCTGATGCGGCTGTACTGGTGGCTGGAGACTTCAATAGGGGAAATCTCAAAAAGGTCATGCCCAACTTCTACCAACACATCACGTGTGTCACCAGGGGGGAAAGAACTTTGGACCACTGCTACACGCCGTTCAGGAAAGGCTACAAGGCCGTTTCTCTCCCTCCTTTTGGAAAATCTGACCATGCTGCCATTTTCCTGTTGCCGGAGTATAAACAACGGATAGTACGAGAAGCGACAGTGACGAGGGACGTAAAGCGGTGGTCTGACCATTCAGAGGCCATGCTGCAGGATGCACTGAGCGAAGTCGACTGGAATATGTTCCAAGCAAGTTCCAGAGACGTAAATGAGTTTGCGGAAGCGGTTACGGACTTCATTGCCACAATAGCCGATACCATCATCCCCACGGTAAGGGTCAGTATCTTCCCTAACCAAAAACCCTGGGTGGACAGGTCTATTCGCGTGGCCTTGAATGCTCGCACCGCTGCTTACAACTCCGGCCTGGCATCCGGCAACATGGACCACTACAAGGGAGAGTCCTACCGACTGCGAAAGGCAGTGAAGGATGCAAAAAGGAGGTACCGGGACAAGATGGAGTCACAGATGGAGCAGCAGGACACCAGGCGCCTTTGGCAGGGGCTACGGACTATAACTAGCTACAGGTCCAGCACCCCCTCAACCGGAAGTGCCGGCTCCTCCTTAGCTGATGACCTGAACTCTTTTTACGCACGGTTTGAGACGGGTAACACCACCAGCTCGCCGTCTAAAAACAGCACTGAAGGGGCGCTGGCTAGTGAGGCTGGAGGGGGATCCACTGCTGGGGATGTGCACACATTCTCGGTGTCCGAGCATGAGGTGAGGTGGGCTCTGACGCGTGTGAACACGAGGAAAGCTGGAGGCCCAGATGGTATATCTGGGCGAGTACTAAAGTCTTGTGCTATTCAGCTTGCTCCAGTGCTCACCACAATATTCAACCTCTCCTTGGCAAAGTCCGTGGTCCCTGCATGCTTCAAAAGATCAATCATTGTACCGGTGCCAAAGAATGCCTCTCCAGCGTGTTTAAATGACTACCGACCGGTGGCCCTCACCTCGGTTGTCATGAAATGCTTTGAGAGGCTAGTCAAGAAGCACATCTGCGCCCTCCTTCCTCGCAACATGGACCCACTACAGTTCGCATACCGTCCGAACAGGTCCACGGATGATGCGGTCTCCCAGGTTCTACACACCGCTTTCTCTCATCTGGACAGCCAGGGGGGCTATGTGAGGATGCTGTTCATTGACTTTAGTTCAGCATTCAACACAATAGTCCCCAGCAGACTGGTTGAGAAGCTGCTGGAACTGGGGCTTAGCACCCCTCTGTGTGCCTGGGTCCTGGACTTTCTCACTGCCAGGCCCCAAGTGGTCAGGATGGGGGAACACACATCTAGCTCCCTCAACCCTGAACATAGGATCCCCCCAGGGCTGCGTCCTTAGCCCCCTACTGTACTCCCTGTACACACATGACTGTGGGGCCAGATTCAGCTCAAACTCCATCATCAAGTTTGCTGATGACACTGTGGTGGTGGGCCGGATCTCCAACAACGATGAGAAGGCCTACCGGGAGGAGGTGGCTGATCTGGCACTCTGGTGTCAGGACAATAGCCTCCTCTTGAATGTCACTAAAACAAAGGAGCTGATTGTGGACTTCAGAAGGGCTAAACATCCAAGAACGTACACGCCACTGGAGATAAATGGGTCTATTGTGGATAGGGTGAGCAGTTTCAAATACTTGGGAGTCCGCATCGCAGAGGATCTGACGTGGGCAACGCACATTGCCGCACTGGTGGGTAAGGCTAAGCAGCGCCTTTACCACCTTAGACAACTGAGGAAATTCAGAGTGTCTCTGAGGATCCTTCATTGCTTCTACTCTGGGGCTGTAGAGAGCATCCTGTCCGGCAACATTACAGTCTGGTTTGGGAACAGCTCTGCCCAGGACAGGATAGCCCTGCAGAGAGTAGTGCGTTCGGCAGAACGCACCATGGGAACTACACTCGTCCCCCTGCAGGACCTATACATCAGGAGGTGCAGATCCAGAGCAAGCAAGATCATGAGGGACCCCTGGCACCCCAGTAACGGACTGTTCCAGATGCTACGATCAGGCAAACGCCTCCGCTGTCACGCTGTGAAAACGGAGAGGATGAGACGGAGCTTCTTCCCACAGGCCATCAGGACTGTCAACTTTTATAACCCCAGAGACTAAATTTTTGTCGACACTAATAGTAACTTATTAACTTTATTTATATGCTGTAACTGTAATTCTTTTTGTGCACAACCCGCAGGCATTGCCACTTTCATTTCACTGCACATCGTGTATGTGTATGTGACAAATAAATTTGACTTGACTTGACTTGACTTGACTTGACTTGCAAACACTAAATTTTAAATCTGCAACTGCATGCCTGAGGGACTGCACGTTTATAGCCCAACAGCGGCGGTTGGTGCCGTATCAACAAGACAAGACAAGATATTGTACGTGGATCGCTGGTCGGCGCGGACTCGGTGGGCTGAAGGTCCTGTGTCCGCGCTGTATCTCTAAAACTAAAAACTAAAAAAGTAAACTGAGGCGACCCGCGGCCTGAGGTGGAAAGCCTCTCTGCTCCATGGGAGGTGACCCGAATGTGTGGAGTTTCCAGTCCAGCCGACAGAGCAGATCAATGACTGAAAAGCATGTTGGTGCTGTGAAGATGTGGATGGCAGATGAGCAGAAAGCCGGGGTTGTTTCTCCAGCGCACATTACAAATCCACTTCCACTCCCTGCGCTTCACAATGCTAACATTTCAAAGGAGAAAAAAATATATTGCCGATACAGCTGACAGGTATTTTAATAACCAGGTGAAATATGGAAGCAAAAAGTCTGTGAAGTGAGGAACGGTCTTTTTTTTATTATTAAATAGTCTGCTAAAAGCAACCAGCTGGGAAATTAAGCTCTTGTAAGTCTTGATAAGTCAGCCCAGAGACAGAGAGAGAGGCAGCTCTTATACATGGCTGAATATGCAATTAATCTGATATGGTGTTGGAATAATATTTTGTGGTCAGGGCAAATACTTCACAGTCTCTAGGCACAGTGGAACAAAATGCCTTTGCACTTTTGGTGGTCGGGCATTTGCCTCAATGCAAGGGCATTGGTTTCATTTGTTCCAGCACTTGCAAAATGGGGAATCGCAGTCCAGTTGAACCTTTGTGCAGTATAATGGCACAGGAGAGTGGGCTAAGGTTATTACGTTATTCTGGACAAACCTTAATAGGTTTCGCCAAGGTTTTATATGGCATCATCCCAAATGATTCGCATGCAGGGAATCGTTTTGCATTGAACTGACACTGCCGCCTGTTTCACATGCGAATACGTTCTAAACAAAGAGCGAGGTTTGTTGTCAGTACATTTTGAAGTATAGCCAGGCATTATAAAATAGATTTTCTTGATGAGTTGGGTAGGGAGGGTGTTTGAACCTAATGTGACATATGTATGAAAACATGTCAATCACAGGGCGGCATGGTGGCGCAGCGGTAGAGTTGCTGCCTTACAGCGAATGCAGCGCCGGAGACTCGGGTTCGATCCTGACTACGGGTGCCGTCTGTACGGAGTTTGTACGTTCTCCCCGTGACCTGCGTGGGTTTTCTCCGAGATCTTCGGTTTCCTCCCACACTCCAAAGAAGTACAGGTACGTAGGTTAATTGGCTTGGTAAATGTAAAAATTGTCCGTAGTGGGTATAGGATAGTGTTAATGTGCGGGGATCGCTGGGCGGCGCGGACCCGGTGGGCCGAAAGGGCCTGTTTCTGCGCTGTATCTCTAAATCTAAAAAGAAAATGGAGGACCGCAAGTATGCAAAGGTGCACCTTGTTGGGACGACAGTTTAGTTTTAGTTTCGTTTAGAGATACAGCACGGAAACAGGCTCTTCGGCCCACCGAGTCCGCACCGACCAGCGTTCCTTGATCAGTTTCCTACCCACACTAGGGACAATTTTACATTGATACCAATGCCAATTAACCTACAAACCTGTAGGTCTTTGGAGTGTGTGAGGAAACCGAAGATCTCAGAAATACCCACGAGGTCAAGGGGAGAACGTACAAACTCCGTACAGACAGCACCTGTTCAGGATCGAACCCAGGTCTCTGACACTGTAAGGCAGTAACTCTACCGCTCTGCCACTGTGCCACCCGGTGTCAAAGAGTGACAAACCAGCAAACAATGGAAGGGGGAAGCGTGCATTCCTCGCTCCTTCAATATCAGAAGGAAAAGATAAGAGACTTTTATTATCCACTTTGCCCCTTACACAAGGGTCTCGACCCGAAACGTCACTCATTCTTTCTCTCCAGAGATGCTGCCTGAGTTACTGCAGCATTTTGTGATACCTTGCCCCTTACACAATGTCACTGCTCACAGCCCTCTACGATAGAGAACTCTACTGAAATAACTTCATAACGAATTCCTGTCATCATTCACGTCCTCGTGGTTCATCCAGCTCCACGTTGCTGCCGCAAACAGATGGCATCATTATTATTGCCATTTATGTTTTGTTGTAAACTGCGAACAATATGAAGGTGAAGCGTGAATGTGTCCAGACTGCCTTGTAGTCTTGGCCTAATTGTTTTGTAAATCTTCACTCAGCTGGCTCCTATCCCGTTCTCATGGTTGCATCTGCTGAAGGGCCTCTCCTGCTTGTGCTTTGCTAAACGGGTTATTCCTGTCTGCGAAACATTGCCGCTCATCACAGCCCGTGATCTGACAGCAACAATTGCTTAATTACAAACTGAGTTTGCAAACATCTTATTTTTCTTTGAGTTAAAGCAGCTGAGTCTAATTGGTCTGTTTGATGTCATTGTTCATTCTGCTAATAAGCTAACAGGCTTTGGACATTGAAGGCAGGATAATCAGTCATTTCAATGCAATTGAATTGAAAGATACAGCATGGAAACAGGCCCTTCAGCCCACTGAATCCGTACCGACCAGTGACCACCCCATACACTAGCATTGTCCTACACACTAGGGACAATTTAGACTTTTGAGATACATCGCGGATACAGGCCCTTCGGCCCACCGAGTCTGTGCCAACCAGTACACTAGCATCATCCTCCTCACTAGGGACAATTTACAATTTTACAGATCCAATTAACCTACAAACCTGTACGTTTTTGGAGTATGGGAGGAAACCGGATCACCCGGAGAAAACCCACGCAATCACCGGGAGAACGTACAAACTCCGTACAGACAGCGACCGTAGTCAGGATGGAACTCGGGTCTCTGGTGCTGTAAGGCAGCAACTCTGCGTCGTAGAAGTGCTTGAGTAGTGAGGTGTGACCTTACAACCTCTGACTGAGGGACAATAATGCTAAAACTAGGCTGAGCTATGAGAAAGGGGAAAGAATGAACAGAATTGTTCCATTGGGCAAACTTGAGTTCTGGCAGGCTAATTGCCCACCAAGTTGGTACTTTGCAATTGTGGCTTCAGATGAAATTAGTGTTTAATATTACAAAGCCAGATCAAGGGTACAACTGGGTCAGAGGAAAGGATTTGCTGAATAACTGTACAATCTGTTTCACAAAAGGTATGATTTGCGTTGTGTTTATTTTCCATTGACTCGAACTGCTGCTATTAAACTGCTGAAAAGTGGCTGCAAAGGAGCACTGTGTAGAAGAGAATTGTAGACGCAGGTTTATACCGAAGATATAGTCAAAATGATGGAGTAACTTAGCGGGTCAGGCAGCATCTCTGAAGAAAAAGAATAGGTGACGTTTTGGATCGAGACCCTTCTTCAGACTGAGAGTCGGGGAAAGTGAAAATAAAGGTATGAAAAGGCACAGAACAAATCAGAGCCGGCACCGATGGCAAGGAGCCCACAATGGTCCATTGTTGGCTGTGGAAGAGGTGATAATGGAGGGATATGAACAGTGAAACTAGCAATGTGTAAGAAGGAACAGCGGATGCTGGTTTAAACCAATGATAGACACAAAAAGCTGGAGTAACTCAGCGGGACAGGCAGCATCTCTGAAGGGAAGGAATGGGTGACGTTTTGGGTGGAGATCCTTCATCAGACGTAAGATGAGTAAGGTGGGGATGGACAGAGAGAGAGGGTTAGTTGAAATTAGAGAAGGAAACGAGTGAGAAAAACGTCAGTATCGAGAGTTGTTCTGTTTTTGGTAGATATATCAATTCTGTACTTTTTCATACCTCTAGTTTCCCCTCCAGCATCTCTATAAGATCTTATAGAAACATATAAAATTCTGGATCTTAAAGAAACAAATAAAATCCTTAGGGGATTGAAGAAGCTAGATGCAAAAAATATGTTCCACATGTTGGGGGAGTCCAGAACCAGGGGTCACAGTTTAAGAATAAGGGGTAGGCCATTTAGAACTGAGATGAGGAAAAACTTTTTCAGCAAGAGAGTTGTGAATCTGTGGAATTCTCTGTCACAGAAGGCAGTGGAGGCCAATTCACTGGATGTATTCAAGAGAGAGTTAGATTTAACTCTTAGGGCTAAAGGAATCAAGGGATATGGGGAAAAAGCAGGAACAGGGTATTGATTCTGGATGATCAGCCATGATCATATTGAATGGTGGTTGTGGCTCGAAGGGCCGTGGCCTACTCCTGCACCTAATTTCTATGTGTCCATCTCTGGAGAAAAGGAATAGATAACATTTTGGATCGGAACCCTTCTTCAAACTGAAAGATAGAGTTGGAGGGTGGGGTGGGGGGTGGGGGGGGGGGGGGGGGGGGGTGGGGGAGACTGGTTTGTTTTAAAGCAGTGAATTAAATATTGCCGTTTCATCAGCACCCTAATCTAACGGCATGTGTAAGCTCTCCAGTAATATGCTTCCAGTGGTTTTATAGTACCGTCAGGCAATTATAGCTCTGCTAATAATTCAACAATCTGCTGTAGAGCGGTCATTAATTGCTACCTGGCTTGACAGCAGACTTTGTTAACAGAAGCATGTTGATTCTCATTGTGAGTCCATTCATCCAGTGTGCAGACTCAATAGCCTGCGGTGTTTGCTCTGAAATAGATCCTCAGCTCGCACTCAGGTTCCACTGATGGGTGCTTAAGGGCAATCTTGCAATATAATTACTTGTGTAAACAGATAGGTTTAAGCTGCATTTGCATGAGGAAAATAAAGTTGCTTTGAGGCTCATTGATGTGAAGGAGTGTTTGTCAGCACCGCCGGGCTGAGGGACAAGGCAGAGCTAACGGCGTTCATGTCACAATGCAGCCGCGCGCCTTGTTTTAAGATTTAAGATGCTTGACTCTACCAGTGATGATCAGATTTGACGTCCAATCGCGTCCAGAATTTGAATCCTGCCTCACGTTGACCGGTCGCATCACGGCATGGTGCAGCAACCCCTAAGCCCAGGGGCGAAGAAGCCTGCAAAAGGTGGTGAGCACTGGCCAGTCCATGACGGGTACTGACCGCCCCACCGCCGAAGGGATCTATAGGAGTCGCTGCCTTAAAAAGGCAGCCAGCATCACCAGAGACCCACACCACCCTGGCCACACTCTCATTCCACTCCCGCCATCGGGAAGAAGATACAGGAGCCTGAAAACTGTAACTTCCGGCTTCAGGAACAGCTTCTTCTCTACAGCCATCAAGCTATTAAACACTACAACTCCAAATAAGCTCCAAACGACATATAGACTTGGGGGCATCTCTTCTCTCTTTTTGCACTATTATTGTTTGTTGTGTGTGTGTGTGTGTATACAGTATATACCTGTATGTGTGAGTGTGTATGTGTATATATATATCTACATCTGTGAAAGGGTCTCGACCCGAAATGTCATCTATTCCTTTTCTCCACAGATGCTGTCTGACCCGCTGAGTTACTCCAGCTTTTTGTGTCTATCTTCTATATACTGGACTTCTTTTTGTTTATTATATTGTTCCCAGAGTACAATGTTTACATTTTCTGTTGTGCTGCTGCAAGTAAGAATTTCATTATTCTGTTTGGGACATACGACAGTAAAACTCTCTTGTAGTGTTTCAGGTCGGGACTCTTCGACATTCCCGACCTATTGCAGTAGGGAGCGTGGGCAAAAAAACAGGATGCAAAACATAAACTGGACAAATCAAGGCTGGAAACAGATGACCCCAGGCAAGGAGGTTCCCTGATCGGCCAATTGTTGGATCGAGACAGATGTGAGCCCTAGAAGGGTAGTTGTACATAGTTGTACATAGTTGCTTAACAGACTTTCAGTAGAGGAGGGTGTGGAAGAGGGAGGGGAGGGGGGAGCGAGGTTACTAACATTGGAGAATTTAATATTCATACTGTTGGGTTGTAAGCTACCCAAGCGAAATATGAGGTGTTGTTTCTGCAATTTGCGTGTGGCTTCACTCTGGCAATGGAGGAAGCCCAGGACAGAAAGGTCAGTATGGGGATGGGAAGGGGAGTTAAAATGATTAGCAACCAGGAGATCCAGTAGGCCAGGGTCAGATTACATTGCAACGTTCAAGAAAATTTGGACAGGTACATGGATAAGGTAGGTTTAGAGGGATCCATGCCAAATGCAGGCAGGTGGGACTAGTGTAGATGGGGCATGTTGGTCGGATTAGGTAAGTTGGGCTGCTGTATGAGTCTATGACTGTGAGAAGGAAAGGCAGTTCTGAAGACTTGAAAGATGAACTTTTTCAGTGTCTTTCTTCACAGACACTACTCATTTAGCTGAGGATTTCTGGTCGGGATAATTCACTGTAGTTGGTGGCTCTTGAGAAGGTTTTTTGGTACC
Organism: Rhinoraja longicauda; assembly: GCF_053455715.1. Lineage (NCBI taxonomy): Eukaryota > Metazoa > Chordata > Chondrichthyes > Rajiformes > Arhynchobatidae > Rhinoraja > Rhinoraja longicauda. The sequence goes on along the minus strand of NC_135972.1, from coordinate 11,924,279 downwards.
ACTGTATATCAGAAAAGCTCAGCTAATTTTTGGTTTTCAACTTTGATTAGTTAAAACATCTTGGTTTGAACAGCCTGCCTGCTGAGATTTGGTTGGAAGTGTTGCACCTGCCTCTCACATTCAATAGATTGTGTAAATCCTCAGAAGAAATCTCCTAAAGAGCCACTTGTCAGGTTGTGAGCTTGTGATCTTGTCTCGCTGCCAGCTAGATCCTCGTTTGCATCTCAGTAATTTTACTAATTAGCGTCAGTGGCAGAAGTTGTTGCTTTCAACCCTTGAGGCTTTTCCCTGGCCTTCATTTTTTCGATGAGAAGAGAGCATCTACAAGCACAGTCCCTCTACATTGAGCGGCAAGGCAGAGAGGTAAAAGCTGGAGGTCTTGTGCAGCAACGGGGCAATTCCAATCCAAAAATGATCCTGCAGTCAAGTACTCCTCCATCAATGGCTCATTGTCCAAGGCTGCTTCAGTCATGAAGTTGAACACTGGCTGCAGCTGAGTTTACTCACGTATGTTATCTTATCCTGGTCATATTCATAAGTGATAGAAGCAGAATTAGGCCATTTGGCCCATCAAGTCTACTCTGCCATTCAATCATGGCTGGTCTATCTTTCTTTCTTAACCCAATTTTCCTGTCTTCTCCCCATAACCCCTGACACCCAGCATCATGGTCCCAGGGTTCCTGATACCCAGAGTCATACTAAACTAGTTGACCTAAACTAAAATTAAACTAGTTGACCTATTGGTGGGCTAATCAGGTCAGTGCAGTTGTTTCCACGTCACCTGGGACGATGATGAGGGGGATTATCCCAGCAAAGGGTGCGAACCTCTGCTGTATCCGTATCCAGCTCCCGCTAATGGAATAGCGTTGCAGAAGGATCGCTCACTGTCCGATGGGAAAGGAACAGTCAGCTCATCATAACCCAACGCATTATTTTCCCCCAAGGACTGCAATGTATACGTTGTTCGGCGGGAACTGGATGAAAGAGAAAACACTCTGCCTCTGTTTCATATTGGGAGCGAGATGTGTTGCTTGTGGATTCATTGAGATTTGATCTATTTCAGTTTCATTCCTAAGACATTTCTAATAAGGGAGAAGTGGGGAGTTTAATGTGCATCATTATCTAATCACTCCTTCTTAGTTTCTGTGTAAAATGACTGCCATTTATATCTTTGCACCAATTTGTTATTTTAAAAGTAGGATCATTTTTCTTCTTGGCCTCCGCGAGTTTTGGACATCAATAACTAAAACTCGGATAATTGGGTGACTCCAGAAAGTGTGTGAAGCATAGAAAACGGTATTAATGTCTTGTCACTCCCATAATGGTTCTGATCGCTCCTCATGGTCCAACTAATACTTCATTAACGGTTCAAGAGAGACGGAGCTTCACTTGTCTACTGCCGACGACGTGGAGGATGGCGAGAGGGGAGGGGATGGAGGAATTGTTGTAGACAATAGACAATAGACAATAGACAATAGACAATAGGTGCAGGAGTAGGCCATTCAGCCCTTCGAGCCAGCACCGCCATTCAATGCGATCATGGCTGATCACTCTCAATCAGTACCCCGTTCCTGCCTTCTCCCCATACCCCCTCACTCCGCTATCCTTAAGAGCTCTATCCAGCTCTCTCTTGAAAGCATCCAACGAACTGGCCTCCACTGCCTTCTGAGGCAGAGAATTCCACACCTTCACCACCCTCTGACTGAAAAAGTTCTTCCTCATCTCCGTTCTAAATGGCCTACCCCTTATTCTCAAACTGTGGCCCCTTGTTCTGGACTCCCCCAACATTGGGAACATGTTATCTGCCTCTAATGTGTCCAATCCCCTAATTATCTTATATGTTTCAATAAGATCCCCCCTCATCCTTCTAAATTCCAGTGTATACAAGCCCAATCGCTCCAGCCTTTCAACATACGACAGTCCCGCCATTCCGGGAATTAACCTAGTGAACCTACGCTGCACGCCCTCCATAGCAAGAATATCCTTCCTCAAATTTGGAGACCAAAACTGCACACAGTACTCCAGTTGTGTTTTGCGTTTTGCCCCAAATCATGGAACCTTTCACTTTCAGAACAGTTATTGTGGGGGGAGAAAAGGTAGGATTTAGATTTTTAAGAAGATCTCTTTCTCATGGTGGAGGTGTCCATATAACAAGAGGCCATAATAAAACGTGAGAGGTCGGTGATCTGAAGGGTGATTGTTTTTGTGAATGTAATTCCTGAGGAGGTGGAGGAGGCAGATGCTGTTAAAGCATTTTGAAAAAGCATCAAGGCAGATGCATACATTGCCAAGGCATAGATGGCTACGGTCGAAGTTCAGTTCAGTTTAGTTTATTCTCACGTGTACTGAGGAACAGTGAAAAGATTTTGTTGCGTGCTAACCAGCCAGCAGAAAGACAATGCATGATTACAATCGAGTCATTCACAGCGCACAGATACACGATAAGGGATTAACATTTAGTACAAGGTAAAGTCAGTAAAGTCCATTCAAAGATGATCCGATGATCCCTGATGAGGTAGATAGTAGTTCTGGACGGCTCTCTGCTTGCAGTAGGATGGTTCACTCGCCTGATAACAGCTGGGAAGAAACTGTCCCTGAATCTGAAGGGTTGTGTTTTCACACTTCTATACCTTTTGCCCGATGGGAGAGGGGTGAAGAGCTAATGACCAGGATACAACTCGTCCTTGATTATGCTGCTGGCCTTGCTGAGGCAGCGCGAGGTACAAATGGAGTCAATGGATGGGAGGTTGGTTTGTGTAATGGTCTGGGCAGTGTCCATAGTGCAGGTATACGAGATGAATATCAACAAGTGGAATGGTTGGATGGACTTATTGAGTCTAAGGGTCTGTTTCTGTGGTCTATGAATCTATAATAAGAACATGATTGTAACTAACACCAAGTTTATTGTATTCCCTCCTCCCTCCCCATCTTCGGGTTGAGTCTTGTTCCATGACGCCACTAACTGGTGTGAGATACCGCGCATTAAGTTCAGCAAATCATTCTGATGTTAGGCCCTGAACCATAGCTTCGTCAACTTTCACTCGGCATTCATGAGGCATCTGTTCCTGCAAAGGTCACAAAACACTTGGCAGCAATAACTCTGTGAATTTATTTTCCACTTTCTAAACAAGATGTTGCCATTTATAGCAGCCAGTCCAACCACACCGTACAAGTGACAGGACTATTAATGGTAATTCTTTGGAATATCTTTTCACCTTCCTTGCCTTGAGGGTGGCTGCAGAAGCTGGAATGAGATCCAGATGGTTTGAGAGGCAGTGCAGGGCAGAAATGAGAATCAATGGTGTGCACTTAGTCACATGGGAAAGGGCTGGTCCATGAACAGTGGACTTCAAGATCCTGGGGGAGGGTAAAGGTGAAGAGATCGAGGAGATACTGAAGCTATGGCTTTGTTCTGATAGGAATAAGCCTATTGTGTGTAATGGCTGACAGAAGACAATTAATATTGGGTCCCAGCTGTTATCAGGCAACTGAACCATTCTACCGCAACTAGAGAGCAGTCATGAAGGGTCATTGTGACCCTTGGACGATCTTTGATCGGACTTTACTGGCTTCATCTTGCACTAAACGTTATTCCCTTATCCTGTCCCTGTACATGTGAATGGTTCGATTGTAATCAACTATTGTCTTTCTGCTGACTGGTAAGCACGCAACAAAAGCTTTTCACTGTACCTTGATATACCTGACAAATAAATAAACTGAACTGAACTGGTAAGTTATATAAAGGTTAAAGTGAGATCAAAGTGGCAATGCAGGGATCATGCGCCAATATTATCGTCACAAAGGATGGGTGTGATTTTCCATTGGAATGGACAGAAGTGGTGAATCTGGAATTCATTGCCACAGGAGGCTGTGGAGGCCAAGTCAATGGATATTTTTACGGCAGAGATAGATAGATTCTTGATCAGTACAGGTGTCAGGGGTTATGGGGAGAAGGCAGGAGAATGGGGAGGGGGAGATAGATCAGCCATGATTGAAGGGCGGAGTAGACGAAGGGCCGAATGGCCTATTTCTGCTCTTATCGCTTATGACCTTATGAGAAGTCACGTTGAAGGAATGCAAAAAGGTTATATGCCTGTTCAGTGGCGGCCCATCCAAAAGCATTGCTATAAAGATGGGTGATGTTAAAGACTGAATGATGAAGAGCAGGCTTGGGCAGGGTGCACCATGGATGGTAATAATCAGTGATTGAGGTGAAACATAATTAGGAGTTAATTGGTCTAGTTGGTAGCTAATTGGTCAGGGTGGGGCTTAATTGTCAATGAGATTATGGAAGAAAAACAGCTGTCAGAGATGACATGAGGAGGGTTGATTGAGGGCAAGTCGAAGAGATGCATTTGTTCAAGAGCGGAAGCCCAGCTTGGGAAGAGAAAGTGGGTAAGTTATTGAATACTTGTTTGTATGCTGTGAATAAAGGTAGCCATGATTTGCTTGCATTTGGTGATAGGAAGGTGAGTGATCTGTGGGAGAGCAAGAATGCAGGTAAATGGAAGAATTGAGGTAAAAAACAGCATGTGCTTGCAAGCTCCTACTCGAAGGAGTCGTCTTCAGTGGAGGTGACTGGGCCTTAAATAATTTCACCTTGAAGGTGGGAATGGTGACCATGGCAGGTTATTTGGGAACTTGACATGGGACGTAGAGGTGAGTGCGAGATGAAGCAAGTAGACTATTGCAGATGCCTCACTGACCCAGGGAGATGCTTTCTAAGTAGCTGTTTTACTGTTGTGTTGTAACAAGGAGCTTTAGGTGTGGGACAATTACAGACAGGACGGTACGGAGGGATGGCACAGCAGCACAACTGGGAGAAGCTCCGGCCTCGCAACACCAGAACACTCCGGGTTCATTCTTGATCTTGAGTACTGTTTGTGTGGAGTTTGCAGGGTCTCCTTGTGACTGCATGGGTTCCCTCCCACAGCCCAGATGTGGTAGGTTTGGTGAAATGACCATTATGGTGTGCCCCCTGGTGTAGATGAATATTAGAGAGTGTGGGGAGTTGATGAGAATGTGGGAAGAACAAAAAGCAGGATTAATGTAGGGTGAGTGTAAATGAGTGGTAGAGGGCAGTGGGAAGGAACTTCAGATGCTGGTTTAACCCGAAGAGAGATGGTAGGTTGAAGGTCCCTATCTCTGTGCTGTATGTCTCTGATTTTGACTTCAAGAAATAACATGGATACAAACTGAGCTCCAGTGTGGTCACCAACTAAACTCTGAACTCTTTGATGCATTAGGGCCTTGGGCTTTGGTCTTGTACTAATATTGTATTTTTATAAATTATTGAACTTTCTTTTGTTTGTTGTGTTATCAGTACTGCATGTACAGACCTGCTAAGCTGCGGGCAAGTAAGAATTTCATTGTTCTGTTTCTGGTAGATGTGACAATTCCACACCTTTTCACGCTTCTAGTTTCCCTCTCCCCTGACTGTCAGTCTGAAGAAGGGTCTCGACCCGAAACGTCACCTATTTCTTTTCTCCAGCTGCCTGACTCGCTGAGTTACTCCAGCATTTTGAGCCGAACTTCCGACAATTAAACACTCTTGACCCTTTCCCTTGTACGGTATTCAGAGGAATCCAAGTAGCCAGCATTTAAACTGAGGTAGTGCAGCGCACAATTGCTCTATTTTAATATTGGGGCTTCAAGACCTTGATCTGTCCTTGGCTGACAATCACAGCCCCCTTTCTCATTGCAGGCACATGGGTCCTTAATTGGTTCTCTGCCAGCTCTCCTGATTTTGCCTCCACATTAAGCTGTTAATGAGTTAGAATTGAACTCCTGCAACTTTTCATGTTGCGGGTTCCTGCCCTTATCATTATTTTTCAGGTAACTTAAATGGAGACGCGAGATTAATTTTATGCAGTTTCAGGTGATGACAGCACATAGTTCTTTGTATCCCTTGAATAATAAAGCCAAGATTTTACTACTGTAATCTTATTGCTGTATATTTTATTGCTTTTAATTAAGCCTTGTAAAATCCCATATTGAACATGGAATATTTGCAGCTTTGGCTGAGGCCCCGAGCATTAGTGCCAATTATTCAAAAGCCGTAAAAGTGACAGAGGCGCCATTGATTTGCATCTGAGGAAATACTGATGAACGGATAGTAGTTCAGGTTGGTTATCTGGTTGTTTAGAGACACAGCCCCGCCGGGCTGTTTAATCGGTAAATCAGTCCCCACTTGTGCTGCCAGAACTGAAGGTTGGAACAATGAAGATAGCTCCAGAGTAGATGTTGTCCCACAAGCCTGTGTCTTATCGCTGGCCAGGCCGGCAGTATCTGCCACTCACCCGATCCATCGCTCTGTTTTAAAATTAATGGCTTCAGCTGTGCAGCAAGCTGATAACTCTCCGATCTCTGTTACTGTCTACATGCGCACGCGTCTATTGTCTGAGAACAAAAAACTTCTGCAGATAAGCACAGGATAGGGTAGCCAGCTCGATGATCTCCCCCTTAATGGCAGAGTGATGGGGTAATAGCTTTGTTTTCTTCCCATAGCCCATTAAAATGTTTGTTTTAATTTGACAATTCACCTGAATCTTTTGTCTTTGAGTGTTGTCGTCTGACTGCAGGATGAAAGTAGCTGAAGGTGGGTTGAGCGGTAATGACTAGGTGTCCCCAAGCTCCTGTTATAAACAGCTTGAAAGTTATGTGCAGAAGAGATGGCAGGAAAACCGTGCTGGAGGTTATGAGGTAGTGTTTGAATCGGCGATAGTTATTCTCAATTTGAACACAGATTTCTGAGGAAAGAGAGAAACGTGTCAGACAGTTGATTATAAGCTTAATCGGAGTAAGTGAAGAAATTTCAGGGAATAAATACTCCAGTGTTATCAGTTCAAGTGAGGGTTGGAGATCAAAACAGATCCATCAAGTCTTGAACCTGGTATAATTTTGGAAAGATGCTGGTTAATACACAAAAGCACACTAAGTACTGGGGTAAATCTCTGGAGATTGGGCAGCATGGTTACAGTGCCAGAGACCCGGGCTCAATTCTGACTACGAGTGCTGTCCGTGCAGAGTTTGTATGTTCTCCCTGTGACCGTGTGGGTTTTCTCCAGGTGCTCCGGTTTCCTCCCACACTCAACAGACGTACAGGTTTGTAGTTTAATTTGGTTTTGATTAAAAATGGTAAATTGTCACTAGTCTGTCGGATTGAGTGCAGGGATTGCTGTTCGGCGCGGGCAAAGGGCCTGTTTCCACGCTGATCTCTAATCTGAACCAAGATTAGAAACAATAGCATGGAAATTGTTTTGCATTTCTCTGGCCCTTTTGAATACATGCTAATTCTTATCGTAACCAAATCACACAATGTAATGTATGATTAAGTAGTCAACCTTGTAAAGCTGGCAACACAGTTGACACTTCCCACCCAGTGAGATCTTGAAGTAACAGTGAAATAAATGACCAAATGATTTGTTCTTGATAACATTGATTAAGGCTTAGTCATCAGAGCATGCATGGAATATTTCCCACTGTTAATGACTGGATTTAGTCAGTGCATTTCAATGCATCTGACTAAAGCGGGATTCATTATTTCATCGACAGGGCAGCACCTCTGCCAGCACAGATCACACTCGAGTGCCAGTGTGCATGATTCTGATGCTTGACCTTGGAGTGGGACTCGAACCTGTGACCTTTCAGCTCAAAGTGACAGAGTGCTCCTGAGTGACCCCCACTGCCGAAACTCATACCGCATCTGCCGACCGAGGTTTGTGTGCGTGTGAGGCTTCAGGCTAACGACATTGCCAGGGAGAACTTTGTCAAGGAGTTGCTAAAACTGACATGAAAGCAGACCTTTGTATAAAACAAGGACCTGTCAGGTGGAGTGTGGGCTCTGGGCTAATAATGATGCAGAAAGCACCATCAAAAGGCTTCTTGGAGCCCGTACCTTCCTTCTGCGTGTGGTCCACAACATAACCTGCACTGTCAGGTCTCAACCTATAACCAGAAAGCCAGAGCAACACCCGTGATTAGCATTACAATCACTTTATTGTTTCTGCTGCCTGAATGACATGCCAGGCAGGTCCTGTCATGTTTGCTTACTGCATCTGATAATCTGCATCTCACAACAAGTAAACTGCAACCTCCGTCGTCTTACTCTCCTCACTCTGCTTGCAAAGGTCATTTACGAAGCAGACGTAAGATATTGCGGATGCTGGAATCTTGAGCCAAAAACAAACCGCTGGGAAGGACTCTGCAGATCGGAGAGCATCTGTAGAGGGAATGGGCAGACGGCGTCTTGGGTCAGGACCCTTTCTCGGATTCTCTCTCCCTCCTCTCCAGTCTTATCATATCATATCATATATATACAGCCGGAAACAGGCCTTTTCGGCCCACCAAGTCCGTGCCGCCCAGCGATCCCCGTACATTAACACCATCCTACACCCACTAGGGACAATTTTTACATTTACCCAGCCAATTAACCTACATACCTGTACGTCTTTGGAGTGTGGGAGGAAACCGAAGATCTCGGAGAAAACCCACGCAGGTCACGGGGAGAACGTACAAACTCCTTACAGTGCAGCACCCGTAGTCAGGATCGAACCTGAGTCTCCGGCGCTGCATTCGCTGTAAAGCAGCAACTCTACCGCTGCGCCACCGTGCCGCCCTCTTGAAAAAGGGTCCTGGTGTAAAGCTCCATCTGCCTGTTTGCTTCCACAGACACCCCCTGATCTGCTGAGTTCCTCCTGCAGTAGTATTACTTTTTGTTCATTTTAGGTGCATTTTGCCACAAAAGGAAGATTGTTTGGAAACCATGTGATGCCACCAGACTTGGTATTTCTGTTGATTGTCACTTTGATCTCCAGGGTGTACCAAGTTTAGCTTAACTTCGAGATGCAGCTTGGAAACGGGCCCTTCAGCCCACCAAGTCCGCACCAAAGATAAACACAAAATGCTGGAGTAACTCAGCGGGACAGGCAGCATCTCTGGAGAGAAGGAATGGGTACATTTCGGGTCAAGACCCTTCTCCACACCGACATCAATAGGTTGTCCATTCGTACGAGTTCTATGTATCTCACTTTCCTGCAAGGCTGGAGACTGCACATAAGGTCTTGTACGTGTCCAGCCTACAGGGTGCACACATGGATATTTTGGCATGTATGTATGACATGCCTTATTGACAACTTGTTTTGTAGCTGCAAATTATAACTGATTGGATGGTCCAATAGGTCTCCAATGACAGAAATAAGGAAAGGTTTTCATTTTTGGAGTGCCTCTTGTAACCTTGGGCTTCCCCCAAAACATTGGTAGTCAATGGAGTTTTGAAGTGTTGGGGCTGTCGTAAGTGAGATGCAAAAATGCAAGTGGTTAATCTGTAAAATGCAAGTGGTTAATCTGTAAAATGCAAGTGGTTAATCTGTAAAATGCAAGTGGTTAATCTGTAAGATGCAAGTGGTTAATCTGTAAGATACAAGTGGCTCATCTGTTTCACTGATGTTGGCTGAGAAGGGCTCTCCTGTTCCTTTTGGAAAGGCAAATCTTTTGTGTCCACCGGTGAGGGAGTTGAGGCTTTGTTTAAGGTCTTGTGGGATCTCCGGCAGTGGAACCCGCTCTCGGTATCGTCGGGCCACAATGTGCTCCATTTGTGACATTTCAACACTGCCACCACCCCCTTCACTTTCTTTACCAGGCATAGATTTTGGCCACCGAAGATGGACACAAAATGCTGGTGCAGCTCAATGGGTCAGGCAGCATCTCTGGAGAAAAGGAATAGGGAATAGAAGAAGGGTCTTGACCCGAAACCACACCTATTCCTTTTCTCCAGAGATGCTGCCTGACCTGCTGAGTTACTCTAGCATTTTGGATCTATCTTCGGTGTAAACCAACACCTGCAGTTCCTCCCTACACTTAGATTGTGGTCCTGCGGACAGGTATAGATGCTGTTTAGTGCCTGCTAGCCTTTGTGCGTGTGCGCGGGCTGTGCTTTGTGCAGGTGAGTGTGTTTAAGTGATTGCCTCTGACCTGTATAATGTGACACTCTGAGCTAGAGAGTGCAGGGAGGATTTACAAAGGCAGTTGGCACAAAGGATGTGGGTCAAAGCAACCAGAGGAGCAGCTTGGGCCGATCTCAACAGATATCTCTGAGATATTAACCCCCACGTTCTTCAACAACTGTTAGTTTAAAACAAAGCTCCCAAGCCTTAAATAAAAACTGGGGACTCCTGCATATATAGTAAGTCACTGAATATGTGGCAAAGTCAGCTCAGTTTTCCAGCATTTTCCTTTCACCTTTAAAATAACTTATAAACAGTGAATAAATAATTTATTAGAAATAAGGGAGAGAGAGAGTGTGGGTTCAATAAACAGCAAGTGGAAGAAATCTGATCTTGGTGCAACAATCTAGCAAATCTAGTGAAAGGCTTTCTATATTAAATATTGGCCCACTAATAATTTCAGTATATACGCGACACAATGATGCCATATTACTGCAAACCAAATATCCAATTTTATACCATGATAGCGGAGGGAAGAAATTGAAGGTAATATCCTTGCTTGAAATACAGATTCTTCATGGGTGGAATTCTTTGAATAAATGGTGAAAAAAAAACCCCTGATTATTCTGCTTTTCATTGCCTGCAACATGGCTTAATGAACAAACTGGGCGGTTTTATTGCAGTAATCTCGGCGTAAGAGGAATGATATGGCAGAGAGGAGGAAGCGTTTGCTACTGCTGCAAGACAAGCTTATTGAGGTTATTATTGTCGCAGCTGTCTCCACAGACTGGAGGGCTGGATCAGACTCTTGCTCATCACGCACGTCAGAACAGTTAGTGCGTGATTGATGCCATATTAATTTGCGGCATGGGCCCATTCCTTTGTTACCGCACATTAGACAAATTAGCCCTTACAAATTCATGACCCTCCTCCCCCCCCCCCCCCCCCCCCCCCCTTAGTGAAGCGTTAGCACTCCTCTGGTTAATATCACTAATAACCTTCATTTCAAGTGGACGGTGGGGCTGGGGGAGGGCAAGCTGCTAAAGGAAGGAGCTGGATGGAGCCTTAATCGATGGGCCTGATGATATATCACTGGGCAGCGGCCATTTTCCATTGCACATCCAGCTCTCTGTTGATGGATGATCTCTCCACCATCTTCTCCACCCCCTCCCCTCCTTCCTCCACCACCTTGCTTCCTCCTCCACCACCCCCCCCCCCCCCCCCACCACCACCACCACCATCTTCAGATTAATTTTCTCAGCCACACTTCATTTGGCTTAATTCGTCTTCCCAATTACATTGCGTTAGCCGCTGACGGAGACAGGAGACGCTATGGGGGGAAGGGGTTTTCTGCTGACACTTGTCAGTGCTGGGGGGGTGGGGGGGGTGGGGGGGGGGGGGGTTGAGGCGGGAGCGGCAGACTCCGACTCAGACAGCCGTCTCACACTCTGGGCACGGGGGTCTCGGTAATCCCCGCCAGATTACCTGTCCGTCACAGGTACGGGAGCAGATGGCGGCTGCGATTCTCCATCTCCGCAAGGGGCCCATGCCGCATGCCTCGGGAGCATCAATCACATTCTCTTTCTGCAAAATTAGTTATAAGCAAAAGACAGGTTTTATATTTTTGAAATGGAATCCCGTGTCAGCATCCTGGTGCATCCCGACGAGGGGAATGTTGCGTCCGTCCAATGTTCATTCGGTTTATGCTTGGCTTTTTACTCCATGTCCTCTTACCCCCCCATCCCCCTTCCATTCCAGCTATCTTGCTGTCCGTAGGTATGGAGGATGGCTGCTGTATTTCAAGCACAATAACCTTTCAATCCTTTTAGTTCAGCGATACAGCGTGGAAACAGGCCCTTCGGCCCACCGAGTTCGAGCCGTCCATCGATCCCCGCGCCCTACAGAGCTGTACGTCTTCGGAGTGCGGCCTCACCAACATCTTGTATAACTGCAACATGACATCGCAACCTCTACACTCAATGCTCTGCGTGACGATAATGTTGATAATGACGCAAACTCCCCTCGGCAGGGAGAGCGCGCACACTCAACCCGTTTGCACTGTGAACAGCGTGGCAGAATCGTGATGATCTGCTGCATGTTGGCACCAGAGAGACACTCCAGGTTGGAACGGCCTCCAGCAACTCATGCCACCACCTGCAATCGCTGGTGTAGATGAGCTGATGTCTTTTTCCCCAAACGGATCTGCTGTTAACCCGTCCTCTTTCCAGCTGACTAGAAGCTGGCTCGTCACAAGATAAAAGGAAACGGTCGCATCGCAGTTTGGGCTGGCAAGAGAAGGCTGAGAGCCCAGCTGTGGGATTAGGCTGGCTGTGTTCGTGCAAGGTGTAGCCAGACTACTACAGATGCACTTGTAGATCAGTCCCCGCTTGAAAGCCTGGATGCTTCACTCCGTGGCTTAGCTGGCTGGAGCCTGAGTGAGCACAGATTAGAAACTGCCAGCTCCTGCTGGGGCAGTCTCTCTCACTGGGGGCAGCCCCGTCTCGGACCTCCCATTAAAAGGAGAGATGAAAGGACGGCACGGTGGCGCAGCGGTAGAGTTGCTGCCTTACAGCACCAGAGCCCCGGGTTCGATCCTGATGAAAGGTGCTGTCTGTACGGAGTTTGTACGTTCTTCCTGTGACCATGTGGGTTTCCTCCGGGTGCTCTGGTTTCTTCCCACACTCCAAAGATGTATAGGTTTGTAGGTTAAATGGCTTTTCTAAAGTTTGTAAATTGTCTCAAGTGAGTAGGATAGTGTAGTGTACTGAAATCAATGGTCGGCGTGGACTTGGTGGGCCGAAGTGCCTGTTTCCATGCTGTAACACTCAACTAAATCAGCTCTTGAACACTGTCCTGGCTGTCTCTGCTCACTTGTGGGTGCTGGGCATCTTACTTGCTATGAGGCAAAAGGTCAGCATAGACCTGATGGGCCGAAGGGCCTGTTTCAGTGCTATGAGTCTCTACTTTATTCTAGTATAGTTTGAATGATCGAAGGCCATGGTCATTCCTCCTCCTCCTCCCCGCTCCTGTCGGGCAGAAAGTGCACGCCACCAGATTCCAGCATCTGCTTCATGTCTGTTATTGGGTTTCTGAATGGTTTGTCCATCAGCTCTGATACTGTCTGATTCTCCTCAACCCTGTTGTGGACATTGAACTTTGTCTCTGGAACTGTTACGCTACAATGCTGAGAACTATATTCCGTGCTCAGTATCTTTGCTTTTGTGCTACTTATTGTACTTGAGTTTGGCTTGATTCTATTTGTGTATAGTCTATCTGATTGAACAGCATGCAAAACAAAGCTGTTCACTGTACCTCAGTACACCTGATAGTAATAAACCTAAGCCGAATCGCTGGCAGCTTCATGCCGTAGTAGGTAGTCAGCGTTATGCAAGCAATGCATATATTTCAATATATTCAAAGCCTTGTCCTGCAAATAAGCCCCTGACTTGGTCACGGAAGAGAGAGCGAGGTGAATGGAAACATCACACGGGCGGAGTGGTGGCATCGGAGGGGATGTCCAGTCTTGCAGCTGACCTGCGCCGCTCCTTAATGTGGGCGTGTGGGGCATTGTCAAGGGGTGCTCTCTCTGCGAGACCACACTTGAGAACATGCTGAACTGTCCAGTGCAGCTCCCTTGCCTTTATCATCTCCTGCGAAATAAGGTTTGGGTTTCTTGCTGTGTCTTTCCATAGATCCAGGAGGATAATTCACAGTGTGACAAACTGGAATGGTCACAATGGCTGGTTCATTATTCCCATCTTTCAGCAGTAGCTTGCCAGAGCACTGAAAAGCAGAGAGACAGCTGGAGTATTGTGAGGAGATGCATATATTATTAAGCTTTCATTAAGTCTTTATTTTCTCTTGGATATGATTTATGATGTTTAGCTTCTGACTGGTACAAAAACACTTGGAGGTCAAGGAGGTGTTTTGCATGTATTTGTGTTTGACATGCTCTCCTTATGATTGTGGGACTAATATATGCACATCACAAGCTTCTGAAACCCATGTGTCTAATCCTCTTATTTTACTTGTTGACAGGTTCATATGGTTTGGTTATGATGGAATGTTATTTATCTGAGAAGATTTTGCCACTGTATCTCTTGAGCTGTTCCAATTTCCCATTGTGTGGTGTGTAGCCATATTGATCGTTGTATTCAGCAGGACAGGCAGCATCTCTGGAGAAAAGGAATGGGTGACGTTTCGTGCTGAGACCCTTCTTCAGACCCGGGTTGTGTCTGAACTGGGAGGTCTGGAACCGGAGTTGCAACCTAGGCAGAAGATGGAGGGGCGGGCAAGCACCGAGAAAACACACGTGGCCGTGGTAGCGAGTCCGGGTTAAAACGCGGTCGTAAAGCCGGACAGCTGTAGTGTGTTGTGAGAGAGAGTGTTGCAGAACTCCTGTCTGAGAGAGGAGGTGAACTTCTGCAGAGTAGGTGTACCTTGAGGAGATTTCACAGCTGAGCAGTTCAAATAAGTAGGAAGGAACTGCAGATGCTGGTTGGACTTGTACTTGGCTGGCGCTTTGCCCTGGGATTGATGAAGGAATAGTGCTGCATTGCCAAGCTAGGTTTCTGTGCAAGCTGAAGCACAACCTGTACGAAACTGCGATCCTCTGTACCTAGTGGTCCTTCTCAGAGACAGCAGGGGTCCTAGGTTTGGGGGGTGCTGCTGGGGGAGGGGGGGAGCTTGAGAGTCGCTGGTGCATTGAGGCGCTAGTGGAAGGAAAGTACGGCAAAATGGTCACCGCACCAAGGAGACTATTTGTCCTGTAGAATTCCTGCCAGCTCCATGTAGTCCCACTCTCATTGGTCCTACAAGTTCTCTCCTATCGGACACACATCCATCTCTTTCATGAACAATACAATCGAGTCTTCCTCCCCTGCAGTGCCTGGCAATGTATTCTAGACCCTAACCAATTATTGTGTGTAAAAAGAAATCCTAAAGTTTTTGGTGGTTTTGCCAATGGTCATTTTATGTCTCCTGGTTCATAACACCTCTTCAAACGGGAGCAGATTCTCTTTCTCCATGCTCTTCACAATTTCTAATCTATTGGGTCCCTTCACAATCATCTCTGTTCCGACTCAAACAACCCAACTTCCAAATACCCAACATCTGTCATCCCTTGAATCATTGTGGTGAATCTCTTCTGTACCCTCATTCAGAGTTTCATGCCTTTACTAAAGTGCAATGCCTATACCCAGACACAATGGTAGTAGTTTGATAGTTTAGCTTTTATTGTCACAAGTACATTGCAAATCTTTTTTGTTGCTTGCTGTATAATCCAGCCGCCCACAGTGTACAGATACATGTTAAAGGGAATAACGCTTACTGCAAGATAAAGTCTAGTAATGTCCAATTAAAGATACTCCAAGAGTCTCCAATGACGCACATGGTAGGTCAGCACTGCTCTCTAGTTGGTGATAGGATGGTTCAGTTGCCTGATAACAGCTGGGAAGAAACTATTCCTGAAACTGGAGGTGTGTGTTTTTACGCTTCAGTATTGTCTGAGGAGTGGCTGGGGTGAAACTCATCCTTGATTATGCTGGTGGTCTTGCCGAGGCAGCGTGCTGTGTAGATGGAGTCAATGCAAGGGAGGTTGGTTTGCTGATGGTCTGGGCTACGTCCACAATTCTCTGCAATTTCTTGCAGTCTTGGATGGAGCTGTTCCCAGACCAGGCTGTAATGCATCCCGATTAAATAATAATAATAATAATAATAATAATATTCATTTATTGTCATTGCAACGAGTACAACGAAATTAAAAAAATAGCCAATCCTGACGGTGCGTACAAACATATATGCAATAAATGCAAAAACAAATAAATACATAAATACAATTAAATACAATTATATTAAGTACATCTGCAGCACATCTGTAGAAGTTGCTGAGAGTTGTTGGAGACACGCTGAACTTCCGAAGCCTAACAAGGCAGTAGAGGCATATACCTCGGCTGTAGATGAATCAGTGTTTTCATAACATGGGTCTCTGTGAGCTAGCAGCTCTACCAACTGCACCACTGTCAAATGTGAGCTTTGTTTGGAAGTATTTTGATATTTTGCATAAAAATATAGATCAGTCAACAAGCTACATGTTTTAACACCGCTAGCTGGGCTTCAGTTCTCTCTCATGAAATCTCTTCAGGGGCAGCTCTTGGTCTTGATCAGGCAACGTTTCTTTTTTGTCTCTTCTCATTTCATTTTTTTCCTCCTTTTTCCTTTGCCATGTCCCTCCCCGAAGGCATTCTGACTTCTGGGACACAGTTCCATCGGCTGGTAGAGCTGCTGCCTCACTGCCAGAGACCTGGGTTCAATCCCGACCTTGGTTGCTGTCTGCGTGGAGTTTGCACATTCTCTTCGTGACCGTAGTGGTTCGGTGCTTCGGTTTCCTCCCACGTCCCAAAGGCGTGCGGGTTTGCAGGTTAATTGGCCTCTTTAAATTGGCCTCTTTAAATTGGCCTCTTTAAATTGGCCTCTTTAAATTGGCCTCTTTAAATTGGCCTCTTTAAATTGACGCTAGTGTGCAGGGAGTGGAATAAGATAGAGCTAGTGTGAACAGGTGATCGATGGTTGGCGTGGGCCGAAGGGCCTGGTTCCATGCTGTAGGTACAATCGTTACTCTCCTCATACTCTGGGTGTGATTCTGTGTTTCCCTCGGCAGTTCGCAGTGTTTAGTTGGGCATTCTGTACAAAATGCTTGCATTGCGTGAAAATGGGGCAGGGGAAAAAAAATGCAGGTGTCTGAAATTTGAAATTAAAAACTAAAAATGCTGTCAAGTCAGATGGCATTGTGGAAAGTGAAACACGGTTAATGTATCCGGGGCAAGACTGGCAGTGAAACGTGTTGGGTTTAACATCACTTTTTAAAAAGTCTATCTTGGAAGCAAAGAGTCCACTATAATATGTTGAATATGAATAAAAGAGCTGGGAATTGTAAAAAAAGATTGAGATAATTGTGTGGAATTTACTGACCTGAAATGGCGCCTGTCCAATCCCTTCAATATCTGGTACTGCCTGATCTGCTGAGTTCCTCCAGCACTTTGTGTTCTGCTCTTGATTCCAGCATCTACCCATGCAAGTCTTTCGACAGGATTATTGACTTTGCAAGCTCGAGGCATTGATGTCAATGGTTTAGCTTCATTTTGGGGGTGAACCCTGATCATTTAGTGCTTGGATGCTGTAATGCCACTCGGTGTTTAATGGAGGGGCTGCGATGAGCATTGAAGTCTTGTTTAACCCCTCTTTCCCCATACCTCTGACCTTTGCGACTGTCTTCCCTTTGGCCTGAACTTCACTGCTTTCTATTCTTTTCCTTTCATGTTTTGATTCCTGGGGACTTTAGGGCGGCACGGTGGTACAACGGTAGAGTTACTGCCCTACAGCGCTGGAGACTCTGGTTCTATCCTAATTACGGGTGTTGGCTCTACAGAGTTTTTACGTTCTCCTCTTGACTTTGTGGGTTATCTCCGGGTGCTCTGGTTTCCTCCCACATTCCAAAGACGGACAGGTTATTAGCTTAATTAGCTTCGGTTAAAATTGTCCCTCGTGTGTAAGCTAGTGTTAGTGTATGGGGTTGATTGCTGGTCGGCATTAACTCGATGGGCTGAGACCTGTTTCCATGCTGTATCTCTAAAGTTCGAGAGAGAGAGAGAGAGAGAGAGAGAGAGAAAGAGAGAGAGATGAAAGGAAGTTTGCCAGTGAAATATGATGTGCTGTTCTAAGGGTATTTTCCTCAAACACATCTTTGTACCAGCGTGTGATAAGACGTTGACTGTATTTTGATGTGTTTGAGGCTCCTGGTCTGATTAATACCCAGACAACCGGAGAGAAAGCACTGGGTTGGAAAAATTGGAGTTGATGATAACCTAAATTATAGTCTGATGCATATTGCCTAGTTCCCCCCCCCCCCCCCCCCCCCCATCTCCCAAAATGGCCGTAAATTGATTTGGGGGCATTTGTTTTGATAGCCAGCACCAGTGCCTGTAATAGCTGCAGCAAATAACAGAGGTGAAAGCATGCTTCACGATCTTTTCCCTGATGCAGTTGAAGTGAAGGGTGCGGGGAGAGGGCACAACCACTGCGAGTCATTGCTGGTTGCGGGTTTATCATGCGCAACCTTTGTACATACTCACCGAATTGAGGTCAAGCCCCGGGCCCATTTCCCTTCAATCTTCGGACAGTTATTGTCCCTGGATTTACAGCTTTGTTTTTGAGGCTGGTGTGAGCACCAAGCAGGGGAGATGTCAGGGATAAGCTTGTCACACAACGGAGCCCTTTGATGGAATGGCCGACAAGCAAGACTGATGCCTTCACGCCAACGTTCAGCATTTTGGTTTCTGTCTGGACTCTGTGGCACGGTGGCGCAGTGGTAGAGTTGCGAGAGCAGCAGAGACCCGAGATCGAACCTGACCATGCGTGTTGTCTGCATGGAGTTTGTATGTTCTCCCTGTGACCATGTGGGTTTTCATCAGGTTTACCGGTTTCCTCCCATGTTCCAAAGACGTACAGGTTTGTAGGTCAATTGGCTTGGGTAAAAATTGTAAAATGCCCATTGTGAGTAGGATAATGTCAGTGTACAGGGATCGCTGGTCGGCACTGACTCGGTGGGCCAAAGGGCCTGTTTCCGTGCTGTATGTCTAAATTAAACTAACCCCCTCCTTCCTTCCCCCCCCCAACAATCCACCCAACTCCCATGTTGTCACACCATGTTTTTAGATATTTTTAGATTTAGAGATACAGCGCGGAAACAGGCCCTTCGGCCCACCGAGTCCGCGTCGCCCAGCGATCCCCGCACATTAACACTATCCTACACACACTAGGGACAATTTTTACATTTTACCCAGTCAATTAACCTACATACCTGTACGTCTTTGGAGTGTGGGAGGAAACCGAAGATCTCGGAGAAAACCCACGCAGGTCACGGGGAAAACGTACAAACTCCGTACAGACGGCGCCCGTAGTCAGGATCGAACCCGAGTCTCAGGCACTGCATTCGCTGTAAGGCAGCAACTCTACCGCTGCGCCACCGTGCCGCCCTTGGAGATCTGTGCTCGGCTGGGTCTCCAGTGTTCAACCAGGAGACCGCATTACCTGATGTCAGTATTATGGTCGCAAGTAGCCTGCAGGCTGATCGGCTTCTGAATGGGGCATGACTCACTGAACACGTCCAAGGAAAGCGGTGCCTTGTAGAGGAAAGTGCCCACAAGAAAATATGTAAGGAAACGTCTTACTGGCTCCTCTGTCTCAAACTCCTCAAGAAAGTAAAGGTTCCTACTCAAAATACTCCTTCCTTTTCTCCAGAGATGCTGCCTAACTCGTTCAGTTGCTCCAACGTTTGTGTCTATCTGCTGTCACAACCATCTCTTTGACTCGGTTCTTTTTACCCATTTGCCCATGTGAAGTTCTATATTTCCTCTTGCAATAGGAGGAGGCCATTTTAGGATCTGAAAAGCAGCCAACGTAATCAAAGTCTCGTCCCACACCCAGGTCGTTTCTCTCCTCCCTGCAGCCGTCTGGCAGAAGACACAGAAGCTTAAAAGTGCACACTGCTGGAGTCTGGGATAGATTCTGCCCCTCTGTTATCAGGCTTCTGAACGATACTCCCATAAACTAGGATACTGTCTGATTCGCCTCAACGCCATTGTCATAGAGTCATACAGCGTGGAGACAGGCCCTTCGGCCCAGCTTGCCCACACCGACCAACATGTCCCATCTGCACTAGTCCCACCTGCCCGTGTTCGGCCCATATCCCTCTAAACCTATTCCATCCATGTACTAGCCTAAACGTTTCTTAAACATTGCATTAGTCGACATTGGACTTTGTCCCTGGAGCTGATGTGCTGCAATGCTGAGAACTATATTATGCACTCTGTATCTTCGCCTTTGCTCTACCTATTGCACTTTGAGTTTGACTTGATTGTATTTATTTATATACAGTATATCTGATCTGTTTGGATAGGATGCAAAACAAAGCTTTCCACTATACCTCTGTATATGTGCCAATAATAAACTGAAACCTAAAAGTCTATGTCAGTGTTAAAAAAAAAAATCTCCTGAATCCCAATCTCCCACTTATTTCCCTGTAACCGATTCTCTCTCACAGACTCCCCTTTAAATTTCCAGACGCTCACCGACACCAAGGGTAATTTCCAGTGACTAAATAATCTTGGGGATTAGTTTAGTTCAGCACGGAAACAGGCCCTTCAGCTCACCGAGTCTACGCCGACCAGCGATTCCACCGCACACACTATCCTACATACACGGGGACAATTTGAAATTATACAAAGCCATTTGGCCTACAAACCTGTATGTCTTTGGCGTGTGGAAGAAAACCGATGATCCCAGAGAAAGCCTACGCAGACCACGGGGAGAACGTACAAACTCTGTGGTCTGCGTGGGCTTTCTCCAGACCGTAGTCAAGATGGAACCCGGGTTTCTGGTGCTGTAAGGCTGTAGCTCCATGTGGGTGGAAACATGAAGGATTCAGCGTAAACTCAGTTACTGGGAGAATGTGTTTAAACACCAGACATTGCCCAGGGTTAAGATCAGACTCCAATCTGTTCAGCTGTACTGCAGCAGCCTGAACTGGCGCTATGTAAATGCAAGTAATCATTGCAATGATTGCAAGTAAATGTAAATGCAAGTAATCATTGCAATGAAATAAGCTGCATCATTTTATTTGAATGGTGTACTGGATTTGAATACTGCGTGATTCGCAAAGCATTTTATAAAATGGCAATTTATGGCCCTTTATCGGCCTGTTTAACTTTGTATAAAATCTGATGCCTAAATGCAGCTATATTGAATGTTTTTGCCTGGGTTGTGAGTTTGAATTCGGAGTGCAATGTTTGATAGCTCCGTGCTTTGTTCTGAATGCTGGAGGTTTCAATTGGACCGACAGTAAACATTGCAGATTGATTTGCAGAAGTCTACACAGGTCTCTGTGCCATCTGTCTCTGTTTTTCTCCTGGAACACTAGACATGCTCAGTGTTGGCTCAGTAATTCTACCCAGTCGCTAACTGATGATAAAGGTGTGCAGTGGAGTCGGGGGCAGGTGGGGTGGGGTGGGGAGAGAGGGCTAGGTTAGGGCTGCTTCATTTGCTCTTGCCGCACTTGGCTCATTGACGTAGATGTGGCCAAGGCAAATGGTCGCGCCCGCTGCCATTGGGGCTCTGTTGGCAGAGCAGCCAGGATCAAGTGGAGAATGGACCCCTCTCTGTAGTTCACCATTAATACTCCAGGCTGGCATTAGCAAAAATGATGATAGTGAGCAGTCCTGAGCTACCATCTACCTCAACGGACTATTTTTAAATCAGACTTTTTTAAACTTTATCTTGCACTAAATTTTATCCCTTTTATTCTCAGCGGCATGAACGTAGATTTCTCTGATTTCAAGTAACCCCTGCATTTCCTCCTCCCTAGCCCTCCTAGTTCCACTGCCTGCATCCTCGTATCCCTTTGTTACCACCCCTTCCCCAGCCAACATGGGGCCATTGTGGGCTCCACCCTTCCTTGGTCATCTGTTGTGGCCCTGCGCTGTTCAGGCCTTTTCTTACCTCTGGTTCCCTCCCCTCTCCTTTCAGTCTGAAGAAGGGCCGCGACCTGAAACGTCACCTGTCCTTTTCCTCCAGCGATGTTGCCTGACCCGCTGAGTTACTCCAGCACTTTGTGTCTGTTTTTGTTACTTCCTTTTATCCTGTGTCTATACATTGCGGGCGGTGTGATTGTGATTGTGTGTGCATATAGTCTTTCCGTTGACTGGATAGCACGTGACAAAAGCTCTTCACTGTAACTTGGTACATGTGATAATAATAAACTAAACTAACTTACAAGGCTCAAGTATGAAACGTCACCCATTCCTTCTCTCCTGAGAGGCTGCCTGACCTGCTGAGTTACTCCAGCATTTTGTGAAATAAATACAAGGCTCAAGTAGATGGGAAGAGGGATCTAGAGTAGCAACAATTACTGATAGAGAGCTGGGACAAGTGGGTGATTTAAAGAAGTGAAATTCCTTCACTTCACAGAAAAAACCATTGGTATTTTATCACTAACACTGTTCTGCACATACCTCCCCCTGATAACTTGCCTCCCCTCCCTCCACCGTATAAAAAGAGGTATACTGACCTTTTCCCAAAAGGCATCTAATTCTAATGTCAAATTCATGCCTGTTGGGTCTATAATAACTGAGCCAGATGGATTTCTGAAGGGCATGATATTGAAGGAGATTTCCAAACCCTCCCCCTGGTTTGAAAGCCAGTGGTTTATCCATTTCAAGGATGATTTTGACTGTTCAGCTGAGTTCAACTCGCAGAAGAGACGCTATCTTTTTTAAATTGATCACATTTTCCAAAATAAAATTCTGAGACGAAATCTCACCCAAGATGAAATGCAAATACGTCGCAAGCTTGGGCTGCTGATGCAAATGAAAATAGCCTGCAGATATTTAACCGTGCAGTCATGTTGGCCTGCTACTAACTAAAACTACGCAGGATTAATAACCCCGTTCATCTGGGTTTGAATTGTTTGACAGTGGACTAGGGTAATCATATCTGCTCATTAAGGTGCTGAAAGTAAAGACTTTTTTTTTGTTTCAGCAGACTGTCTGCTGGGTATTATGTGAGACTAACATTCCTGAATAAACCTGATTCTATGCTTGGGGGAACTGCAGAGGCGGGTTTAAAGTGAAGACAGTCACGAAAAGCTGGAGTAACTCTGCGGGTCGGGCAGCATCCCTGGAGAAAAGGAATAGGTGATGTTTTGGGTCGAGACCCTCGGAACAGCACCTCGTATGTTGCTTGGGCAGCTTACAACCCAGCGGTATGAATATTGATTTCTCCAACTTCAAGTAAACATTGCTCTCTCTGTCCTACACCCACCCTAGTCGTCGTACTAGTTTCACTGTCGTCCTGTTGGGTTTCAGTGTCTGTATAACGCGTAATCACCTGGCTAACAGTGAACCATTCTTCAAATCTGATTCTGTATTTATTTATTTTTACCTAGATTTGATGTCGAGTTTAAATCCTTTCCACAACTGAGTGTTGGTGCGGCAGTGGCTGGGGTTGGGAATTGTACTCTTTGGTACCCTTCAGTTGTGTATTCAAACAGATGCTTAACTGTAATTAAGATCCCCCTCATAATTTCTGTGGTTGGACTGCATCCATTTAACTGCCAGGTTTGAACATTTCTGAACTAAAACTTGCGCTGCAGCACCTCCAAGGCAGGCACAACCAATTAATTGTACGACACAAACTGACACCTCAGCAAAACTGGCAGCACGAGGCAGCATGTTAACACAGCTAAATACTGGTGGAAAATATATACAATTACACGGCTTTAATGCTCATTAAATTGCTGCGTGCTTTCCAGCCACAATGATGATTGTTAGTTGAGATGCTCTGGGGCTGTATTTTCCAGACAACCTTGGGCCATGTTTGCAGACTGATTTCTCCCCTCTGCGGTTTGCAGCAAGAGTTGGGGGAAAGTTTCAGTTTAGGTTCGAGACGCCGCCTGGAACCGGGCCCATCAGCCCAACAAGACGATTGATCACCCGTTCGCGTTGGGTCCATGTTATCCCACTTTCTCACCTACTCCCTACACACCAGGGGCCAGTGTTGCAGAGGGCCAATTAACCTACAAACCCGCGTGCCTTTGGGATGTGCACGGAAACCAGAACATCCAGAGAAAACCCACGCAGTCACAGGGAGAATGTGCAAACTCCACGCAGGCAGCACGCGAGGTCAGGATTGAAGAGGGGTCTCAGGCACTCGTGCCAGTGGTTCTGCCAACTGTGCCACTGCACGGCCCCAAAGTTCTTTCATAAAATTTGGTAAAATCTACATCTGCTGCTTTGAAGTAGGTTGACCTCTTGCAAAGGGATTTCTTAAATCACGGGGCAGCACAGTGATGCAGTGCTAGAGCTGCTGCCTTGCAGCACCAGAGACCCAGGTTTGATCCTGACTACAGATCCTGACTCCAGTGCCATAGTGAGGCCCACCGGAAATTGGAGGAACAGCACCTCATATATCGCCTGGGCATCTTGCAGCCCTGTGGTATGAACATTGACTTCTCCAACTTTAGATAGTTCCTCTGTCCCTCTCTTCCCCTCCCCTTCCCAGATCTCCCACTGTCTTCCTGTCTCCACCTATATCCTTCCTTTGTCCCGCCCCCCTGACATCAGTCTGAAAAAGGGTCTCGACCCGAAAGGTCACCCATTCCTTCTCTCCTGAGATGCTGCCTGACCTGCTGAGTTACTCCAGCACTTTGTGAATAAATACCTTCGATTTGTACCAGCATCTGCAGTTATTTTCTTGCACTTACTTCTGACTACAGGTGCTGTCTGTACGAAGTTTGTACATCCTCCCCCTTACCGCTTGGATTTTGCTCTGGTGCTCCGATTTTCACCCACACTCCAAAAACGTTCAGGTTTGTAGGTTAATTGGCCTTGGTAAAGATTGCAAATTGTCCCGAGTGTGCAGGATAGTGCTAGTGCACTGGGATCGCTGGTCGGCGTGGACACGGTGGGCTGAAGGGCCTGTTTCCATGCTGGATCTCTAACCAAAATGAGCTTAACTTTACCTCGTGCGCATCAGGTTGACTTTGCAGAAGTTTGCAAGGTGCAGGGACACTTACACTAAGCGAGCACTATGGATACAGGCATGAGCAGAAGTTAAAGTGAACCTTCAGAAAACACTGGTTTTGACCTCGGTTGGAGTATTGTCTCCACCTGTAAGCTTTGTCCATGAGGGGAAGATGTAGGGGCTGTGAAGAGCATGCAGAAGTGATTTACTGAGGCAGTGTCATGGTGTGCAGCGCATCAATTATTTGGGCAGATTGGAGAAGCAGGGATTGATTATCCCCAAGTAAGTGGAGGCAGAGAAGAGGGATTTTAAATCATGAAAGGTGCAGAGAGGCTGGGACATAGACTGAAGGTGACTCGATGCAGAACCAAAAGGGGTGTGAGGAAATGTTGTGTAGGAAGGAAATGCAGATACTGGTTTACACCGAAGATACACACACACACACACACACACAATGCTGGGGTAACTCAACGGGACAGGCAGCATCCCTAGAGAAAAGGAATAGGTGATGTTTTGGGTTGAGACCTTAAGGAAAGGTCCATAGATGCTGTCTGTCCCGCTGAGTCGCGTGTACACAGTGAATGGTTTGCAATCACCGAGCAGAGCAGATGGGACAATACAGTTTAACGTGTCTCACAATAAGGTTCCGGGAAACATTGCCTGGGGCTGTAGTAAAGGCAATTTCATCTGTAGTGTTGGAATGACAAGTATTAAAATAAGTGAGGGGGGGAGGTGGAGGGGGGGAGGGGCCAGTCTCAGGGGTGCAACTGGTAGAGCTGCTGCCTCGCAGCGCCACAGACGCACGTTCAATCCTGTCCTCGGGTTCTGTCTGTGTGGAGTTTGCACGTATTCCTTGTGACTGCGTGGGTTTCGTCCGGGTGCTCCAGTTTCCTCCAACGTTCCCACAAAATGCGGGTTTGTAGGTTAACTGGCCCTCTGTAAATTTCCCCTGGTGTATGGGGAGCAGAAGAGAGAAATCACATAGAGCTCGTGCGAACTGGGTGATCAATGGTCAGCGTGGACTCGGTGGGCCGATGCCTGTTTCTGTGCTGCAACCTAAACTATCTGAAGGGGCAGAATTTACAGAGCAGTGGGGGGGGCGTGCAGGGAAGTTGCATAAGCTGGATAGCTGTTGCATAGAGGAGGTACAGATATATTGGGCCAAATGGCCTCTGTCAATGCTGTACCCATTTACATTCTCTGATTCTCTGCAAAGGGTCAGCATGTTTCCTCTGCCACGTCGGAAAATGAACAACACGAGTACACCATGTCCAAACATCTTGTCCGTTTAGTTGCTGATGTGAGCTCCAGTTGCCTGACCTGCTGAGTTACTCCAGCACTCTGTGTCCTTTTGTGTATTAGCCAGAGTCTGCAGCTCCAAGTTTCGAAGTCGCAGTTGTATTGTGGGCTCGGTCTCCCTGTGCCACCACCTTCTCTGTGACAGGGAGATGGGTGCAATGGCTGTGTTGGTGGTCTCCAAGCCAGCTGCGTGCTTGGCTTTATTCCTCTGCCTTAATCCACCGATTGTGAGGGGGTCACGGGCGGATGACCATATGGCAAGTGGTTTTATTGTAAAACAAGCCTTTGAATGTTGAAGCTCTTGAAAATAAAACTCGCAGTATGGGTCATTGACATCCACTTAAAATGTTGAAAAGCTTCAAGGACTGTCTGTGCAAATTAATCCTTCGCCACGCATAATCTTTTGGTTTGGTTTAAAAGTGATAACAGCCAGCAACTCCACCCCCGCCATCTCCCCGTCTTGTTCCCAGTCAATGAATGAAATAGTCTGATGACATCCTTCATTTTCAGAAGCATGAATAAAACATTTTAAAATAAAGAGCAAAAAATGAAACTTGGAGGAACTCAGTGGGTCACACAGATGCTGTTTGACCTGTTGTATCTTAATGACTTGCTGAGTTCCTCCAGCACTTTGTACTTTTTACTCCTAGTACCGGCATCTGCAGTCTCTCTTTAGTTTTAGGTTTGAATTTTAGAGATACAGTGTGGAAACAGAACCTACGGCCGGCCCACTGAGTCTGTGCCGATCAGCGATCCATCCCTGCACAATAGCACTATCCCACGCAATTTTACTGAAACCAATATGCCTACGTTTTTGGAATGTGGGAGAAGACCGGAGATCCCGTAGAAAACCCAGGCAGGTCAATAGACAATAGGTGCAGGAGTAGGCCATTCGGCCCTTCGAGCCAGCACCGCCATTCAATGTGATCATGGCTGATCATTCTCAATCAGTACCCCGTTCCTGCTTTCTCCCCATACCCCCTGACTCCGCTATGCTTAAGAGCTCTATCTAGCTCTCTCTTGAATGTATTCAGAGAATTGGCCTCCACTGCCCTCTGAGGCAGAGAATTCCACAGATTCACAACTCTCTGACTAAAAACGTTTTTCCTCATCTCTGTTTTAAATGGCCTACCCCTTATTCTTAAACTGTGGCCCCCTGGTTCTGGACTCCCCCAACATTGGGAACATGTTTCCTGTCTCTAACATGTCCAACCCCTTAATAATCTTATATGTTTCGATAAGATCCCCTCTCATCCTTCTAAATTCCAGTGTATACAAACCTAGTCGCTCCAGTCTTTCAACATATGACAGTCCCGAAGTCAACATATGACAGGTCAAGGGAAGAATGTACAGACAGCACCCATAGTCAGGATCAAACCCGGGTGTCTGGCGCTTGTAAGGCAGCAACTCTCATTTAATCTCTGTTTACTTTGTTACCTTCTCCCAACTAACAACGATCTATTCTACATGTTCCTTGATCTCCATTCTCGTTGTCCTGTTTTCACAGCTTACACTTTCTTATCTATGCACTTCCTTATCTCTGTACCGCCCACTCCCCTGACATCAATCTGAAGAAGAGTCTCGATCCGAAACGTCACCCAGTCCTTCTCTCCAGAGATGCTGTCTGACCCGCTGAGTTACTCCAGCATTTTGTGTCTATCTTCGATTTAAACCTGCACCTGCACTTCCTTCCTACACTTTCTACCGCTGCGCCACTGTGCCGCCTCTTGTGTTACCATAAAAAACGGACAATGTTTTAGATTAGACATGACTGATATATTACATTTTGGGTAGGAAAAAAACTGCAGATGCTGGTACAAATCAAGGGTATCACAAAATGCTGGAGTAACTCAGCGGGTCAGGCAGCATCTCTGATGCCCCGACGTGGCAACTTCAACAGCCAGACCACGGGAGAAGACGGTAGGGGACGAGAAAAGACATTTTGA
Organism: Rhinoraja longicauda; assembly: GCF_053455715.1. NCBI lineage: Eukaryota > Metazoa > Chordata > Chondrichthyes > Rajiformes > Arhynchobatidae > Rhinoraja > Rhinoraja longicauda. Next base: position 11,896,516 of record NC_135972.1, on the reverse strand, counting down.
CCTTCCATCACAGTGAGGAGGTGACTGGAGGAGACTCACTGGGATGGATGTTTCTTTTTTTTGTTTTGTGTTGGTTTGTGATTGTGTGTGTTATTGCTTATTTTTATTGCTCTTACTGGTGGACTGTGGGTAACGGAATTTCGTCCAAAAGACTTGTTTTTTTTAATGGCAATAAAGGTGATTCTGATTCTGGAGAGAAGGAATGGGTGACGTTTCGAGTCGAAACCCTTCTTCAGACTGATGTTAGGGGGTGGGGGGGGGGGGGGACAAAAAGGATATAGGTGGAGACAGGAAGACAGTGGGAGAACTGGGGAAGAGAGGGACAGAGGAACAATCTAAAGTTAGAGAAGTCAATGTTCATGTATTACAATTTGGGTCTCCAGATTTTGGCCAATGTGGCAATTGCAAAATGTCATGAGTTTTGGGCATTAATTATACTTCTATTTTTCTTTCTAAAAAAAACCCCATCAAAGAAGACTGCAAATCTGAATCGGGTGCATCCAACAGAGCAATAACAATTTGTGTTTGAATCTGTCTAAAAGAAGGGTCCCGACCCAAACAGTCGCCTGTCTGTTCTCTTCCCAATGCTGCCTGACCCACTGAGTTCCTCCAGGGCTTTGTGCTTTGCTCAAGATTCCAGCATTTACAGACTCTTGTGTCCCCAACAATTTAAAAAAAGCTAGTTAAAATGGGCACCAGTCTAGTCCTGATGTTATAATCATCTGCTCCAGGATTGTTGATATGCTTTAAGAATAAATAACAAGAGTCAAGTTCTAGAAGATGGGCAGAAATGTGGCCAATTCCAAAATGGACAAAATTGTGATCGAACAAACAAAAATAAATTGGATTTTCATGATCCTCTTTGGAGTGAGGAGAATGGGTGACTGTGGACCAGGGGTATAATGGCCCTGGTTCTTCAACCTGCACATTGAGGAGCTGAAGCACAATGCCACAATGCCATGCCTCTGCAAAGTGCATACATGGACATTGTGAGACCACGTAACATGGCTGTGGAGGATTTAGTCTAGAAAATGAAGAGAACAATGTCCTCTTGGCCTGGCAAAAGTCATCTGACATACTTCACCTTTGTGGTGAGGAAGATTATGAATGAAATAATAGTTCATTGAACCAGTTATGAAGATGATTTGGATTTTTCTTGATATAAATAATCATAATATTTTCATTTCCTTTGACAGTCCCCGATGAAAATTAAATGACCTTTGGATTCTGTACTGTATATGAGAGTGGAACAACATGCGTTGAGAGGTGAACAGCTGATAGCCTTGGGCATCATGTATGAGTAGGTACGGAATGCTAGTTGGCTTTGCAGCCCCACAGATCATGTTCTTCAAGGTTCTGCTTGGTATCTGATGCTTGACCTTTGAAACCAAACATTGTGTTGTATCTCACACACTTTGGCTTGCGTCCTCTTTGCTTTTTAGTTGAGGATGGTTCAAACAACAACTCGTTTCTCATTTCTAGTGGAAGGACTGGGAAGGGGGAGAGGATGAAGGAAAGCAGGGACGATCTGACTACCTGCTTTCTCTCTCTATCCCCTTCCCAGTTCTCCCACTAGTCTTCCTGTTTCTGACTACATGCTATCTTTGTCCCTCCCCCTCCCCTGACATCAGTCTGAAGAAGGGTCCCGACCCGAAACGCCACCCATTCCTTCTCTCCTGAGATGCTGCCTGACCCGCTGAGTTACTCCAGCATTTTGTGTCCACCTATCCATGTACCACTCTGAATGTTTCTTAAACATTATTCCATGCACCTACCGGCGTGAAAAGGTTACCCCTCGGATTTCTATTAAATCTTTTCTCCCTCGCCTTAAACCTATGTTCTCTGGTTCTCGATTCCCGTACTCTGTATCTGCCCGATCTATTCCTCTCACGGTTTTGTGATTTGGATTCTCAGCATTTATGTTGACTGCAGACGCAGAGCAGAATACTTGCAGAGCATTGCCGAAAGGATTTTGGAATTAGTTAGGGTGCAACTGATAGTGACACCTGTTCAGAGCAGATTGCATTTCTACCAGAAGTGACAGCCAGAACTGTCGTCATTGGATGGATGCATCGTAGGTGCAAGATTTCTACTCACAAGCCTTATGTCTTTGCCAAAAAGATAAATGTAGTTAAAATAGAAGCTAACCCTGTCACGGCGACTATAGATAATAATAGCCAAGTCACATTAATATATTCTTCAGATTATCCTGAGCCCCTCTTCATTCATCTGCCTCTCTATTTTGTGCATGCTGTGTTGTTTCATCAGAGGTAGATAGAAAATGGTGGAGTAACTCAGCCGGACAGCCATCATCTTTGAATAGAAGGAATGATTTTGGGTCGAGACCCTTCTTGACTCATCAGGGCCTGCTGAGGTGATTATGAGATTGGTGATAATATTTTCTCTCAACAATTGAGGGAAGGTAACCTAGCATTCAGACTGCTTATGGAAACCATGTGTGGAGATCATAAACCAATATCTCCCGATACTAGTGCTGGACGATTAGTTCCATTGTTTGCATCCTTGTATCCCTGTTGTTAACACATCTTCCCCAGCCAACGATGGGCCATTGTGGACTCTACCTTTCCTGAGGTCGTCTGTTGTCGGCCCAGTTTTGTTCTGGCCTTCTCTATCTTTCAGTCTGAAGAAGGGTTCTGACCCAAAATGTCTGAGGAGTTTGCATGCCCACCCTGTGACCACGTTGGTTTCCTCAGACATCCCAACAATGCACAGGTCATGGGCCACTAATGAATTAAAAAAAACAAGTCCGTAATGAGTTGATCTGTTGGGAGGGGAATGATGTTGGGGAGGTGAATGGGGGGAATGTGGGGAGAACAAAATGGTTTTGAGTAGGGCTCGTGTTAAAACGACTGCTTGATGATCTGTGGGCCGGGAAGTCTGTTTCTGTATCATTCGATGATGTGAATCGGGCAGGGGATCTGAGAGAAACACCAGAAATGATTAATGGCTCTATATCTCATTGGTACAGTTACGGTGGAGAATACAGCTAAACTCAGAATTGTCCGAAATGTTTCCATTTGTGACTAGAGAATGCCTTGTCGTCCTCGTGTCCAGGAGGCTGGTGCCAGTGGTTGCTCGCGTTGCCCTCAAGTCCGTGAGACACTGACACAGGGTTCAATGCCTATCATCACCCAAGATGGTTGCCTTTAGATTTTGGCTGACAGTGGGAGCAACCTCTCTCTCTATCTGACAGGACATGCTGCCAGAGTCGGTTTAGTTTAGAGATACAGTGCGGAACAGGCCCTTCAGCCCACCGACCAACGAATCCCGCACGTTAACACTATCCTGCAGTAGGGAGAATTTTCTTTACATTTATACCATGCCAATTAGCCTACAAACCTGTACGTCTTTGGAGTGTGGGAGGAAACCGAACTTCTTGGAGAAAACGCACGCAGGTCACGCGGAGAACATACAAACTCCATGCAGACAAGCACCCATAGTCAGGATCGAACTCTTGTCTCTGGTACTCTAAGCCTGTAAGGCAGCAACTCTATCATGCCATGCCAGTGGTGGTTGAGGAAGATACGATAGTGGCATTTAAGAGGGTTTTGGGTAGGTGCATAGATATGCAGGGAATGGAAGGGTGTGGATGAGGGACGGGTAGATAAGGGATGGTCTTGGCATCATGTTTGGCGCAGACATTGTGGGCTGAAGGGCCTGTTCTTGTGCTGTACTGTTCTATATTCTAACTCCAGGCATTCACCTCAGCGTCGCACTGAGAAAGTGCCACATTGCAAGGAATGTTCCCCTTTGGGCAAGATGTTGAATTCTAGTAGACGGGAATTGCAGATGCTGATGTATACTGGAGATAGGCACAAAATGCTGGAGTAACTCAACGGGTCAGGCAGCATCTCTGGAGAAAAGGAATAGGTGACATTTTGTGTCCTTCTTCAGACCCACTGTTGAGACCCGACCAAAATTGTAGCATCCCATCTGCTCCATTAGGTGGTTGTAAACAATCCTGTGATGTGATTTGGAGCAAAACCAAGAAGTTTCTCGCCTGTTTAATGTAGGAACATGTGAAATTGTCCATTTTGGCAGGAGGTGGGGGAAAACGGTGCCTAATCTCTCTGCGAAAAGATAGAATGCAGGTACCGCAAGTAATTAGGGAAGCGAACAGAATGCTATTGTGTATTGCTGGGGGAATTGTATTCAAAATTGGAAGGCTCTGTTTCAGACAAACAGGACATCGGTGAGGCCACATTTGGAGAGCCGTGTACAGTATTGGATCCTTTATTTAAAAAAGGGTGTGAATGCAGTTGTGATGTTTGGAGAAGGTTTATTAAACTACAACCTAAAACTTGCAGTTTGCTCTGTGAGGAAAGGTTGGACAAGCTAGACTTGGATACTCTGGAATTGAGAAGAACGAACAGTGATTTGCTTGAAATAATAAAGATCGCAAGGGGTTGTGGCAGGGAGGATGTGGAGAGGATGCCCCTTGCTTTTGGCGAGGCAAGAACTAGGAGTCACTGTTTAAAACAAAAGGTGACCCACTTAGGACTGAAGAAGAGTCTCGACCTGAAACGTCACCCATTCCTTCTCTCCGGAGATGCTGCCTGTCCCACTGAGTTACTCCAGCTTTTTGTGTCTATCTTTGCCCATTTAGGATTGATTTAAATGATGATTCAATTGTTTTTTCTATTCATGGGATGAGTGTTTTCTGAACACTTTCCCACAAAGAACAAAGGATACAGACGTTTTTATTGTTTAAGGTAGATCGAGATAGAAAGAAATTCTGGGCAATCGCAGCCAGATCAACCATGTCTTTATTTACTTTAGTTTATTGTCACGTGTACTGACGTACAATGAAAAGCTTTTTTGTTGCAAGCTATTCAGTCAGCAGAAAGACTATGCATGATTACAATCATGATGTCCACAGCCTATAGATATAGGATAAAGGGAATAATGTTTAGTGTAAGGTAAAGTTTACATAAAGATAGTCCAAGGGTCTCCAATGAGGTAGATGGTAGATTAGGACCACTCTCTAGTTGGTATAGGGTGGTTCAGTTGCCTGATAACAGCTGGGGAAGAAACTGTCCCTGAATCTGGAGGTGTTTTTTCACACGTCTGTATCTCTTGCCTGATGAGAGATGAGTGACTGGGGTGAGACTGGTCCTTGATTATGCTGATGGCCTTGCCGAGGCAGCGTGAAGTATAGACGGAGTCAAAGGAAGGTTGGGTTGGTTTGCGTGATGGTCTGGGCTGCGTCCACAATTCTCTGCAATTTCTTGCAGTCTTTGTGCTGTTGCCATATTATGCTATGAAACATCCTGATAGAGCAGGCTTGAGGGGCCGAGTGGCCTACTCCTGCTCTGAATGTTTGTACATTCATCCTTGAATCAACATAACTGAATAAACTCAATCTAGTCATTACAACGTTGTTTCAGTCGTTGCTGTGCAGAAATTTGCTGATTTGTTTCTTGCTTCATAACAGTAATAACGCTTCAAAATTACACACTTGGGTTTAAAATGGTTTGGCACATGTGCTATATTAATGTTTAGTTTAGAGATCCAGCACAGAAGCGGGCCCTTTGGCCCACCGAGCCCATGCCGCCCATCGATCACCCATTCACACCAGTTCAGTAATCCCACTGTTGTATCCACTCCTTGAACACGCGGGGCAATTTACAGGGACTAATTAACCTACACAGAGGCATGTCTTTGGGATGTGGGAGGAAACCAGAGCACCCAGAGGAAGCCCACGGTCACGGGGAGACCGTGCATAGTCCACACAGATGGCACCCGAGGCCTCTGGCGCTGTGGGGCAGCAGCTCTACCAGCTGCCCCATTGTGCCGCCCTGTAGATATCTCTGCTCACTTCACCCAGTGACACTGTGCACGAAGGGTTGAAGCAACTCTGCTTTCAAGAGGACCTCCCCAGCTGAAGGGAGCAGAGGGTGAGTGGTTTTATTGCCATCTCACTGCCGACGTCTCCACTCGCTGCTGCCAGGGGGGGCGGGGGTCTGCTTGCCTGAAGAGCCTTTGGCTCGCAAGCCAAAAAAAAGCCCATGATAATCCTCTGGAAAGTCATGTTATGCTATTTGAGCGCCAGTCTCTGTAAATTTCACACGCCGTTATTGCTATCCCCACACCTGCTATTAGGCTGTATATCAATGCTTGAGTGTGTGTTGTTCTCAACCCTGACTCTGTAATTGCATCGAAATTCCCATTCCATGTGCGTCACAGTATTACCTTCATATCAGACTGCCGTCTGTGATTCAGAGAGATGAAAAATTAAGAAGTCGAGTGTTCATCTTACCATTTTCCTGAAGATAGACGCAAAGTGCTGGAGTAACTCGGCGGGTCATCCAGCATCACTGGAGAAAAAAAGATGGCTGACGTTTCTGGTCTGAGCCCTTCCTGAAGTCAAGCAGACGTCTTCAGACAAAATGTGTGTGAAGGGACTGCAGATACTGGGTTACACCACAGATGGATACAAAACACTGGAGTAACACAGCGGGTCAGACAGCATCTCTGGAGAAAAGGAACCGGTTACGTTTTGGGTTCCTCTCCCCTGACTCTCACTCTGAAGAAACGTTGCCCATCCTTTTTCTCCAGAGATGCTGCCTGACCCGCCGTTACTCCAGAGCTTTGTCTATTTTCGGCACATCAAGTCCACTCCGCCATTCAACCAAGGCCGATCTATCCTTCCCGCTCAACCACATTCTCCTGCCTTCTCCCCAAAACCCCAGACACCCGTACTGATCACGAATTTATCGATCTCTGTCTTTAAAAAAAACTATCTATTGAATCTGCAATTCCTTCCTACACGCTATTTCCTGCCTGTGCTTTTAAAAAAATAATAAGAAGTCCTACAAGAGACTACTTAAGGTGATGGTTGTAAAAAAAGCATTAATGGAAGGATATTGGGATTCTTTATTGCAGCAGCTGAGCCACAACTTGCTGGATCATTAATACATGTGGTACTGAAGTCAAGCCTTCCGATTGCCCTTCACACTTTTGTGATGGCTTCAGAATAGATATGCCACATTGGGTCCATTAGCTCGCTGCTGATTAATCCAGCCGGTGTGACTCTCTCTGTCCCAGGGACTGTCGCAACCTGCAAATTATCCCTTGATTGCATTTTTGGGAATAAAAGTGCAAAGTGTTATTTCTTGCCTGTGGTAAGCCGGGGAGGTAGTTACTGTCGACTGCCTTGTGAAGGAAGTGTCGGATTTAAGTTAGTAATTATGGTGAAGCATATCACAGCGATACTGGCTGAGGTTCCTCACTTTATTCTAAACTAATTACAATCTATTGCCAAAGAGGGCCGCCTATAAATAATGGATGAAAAGCACATATAGGGCTTTAACACTGGTGCTTGACAGATTACTTAGTGATATATTACAATTAGATATGCTCCAGTGTCACTTAATTTTTTCAACTAGTGAATGAATTTCTCTTGAGTTTGTTACGTGGGAAGGTTTTGTGGAGAGGTCACTGTTGTCAAATGCTTTGCTCCTCTTCCCCTCTCTCTCTCCCTCTCCTCTTTTCCACTGGGACCAAAAGCTCATCATATATTTTGCCGTGAAGCCCTTCCTTCTCCAGTGTGGAGCGGGCTTCTGGTTTTCAAGGCAATACAGCTGGCGTGGTCTTCGCCTATCCTGAGGCCAGTGCCAGGTGACAAATTGGCACGTCGATGAATCCGAGTGGACCAGCAAGAAGAATCGGGTGAATAGTGGCTGGGCGGTGTGACAATGCGAAAATACGTGTTGCAGTAAATTGGCAGAAACTTCAATCAAAAGGCTACACCTCGAGAGCATTTGTAATGGACAAATAATCCAGCTGTAGTTCAAATCGGAGCCAAAACGGCTTTGAAGTAAAACGCACAAAGGATCTCTTTAAAATCCCTTCATGAGAATAACATCTCAACTTGCCAATGGGAAGCACAAGATTCTCAATGAAGCAAATCTTGTGAACCAACTTTTCAAAGGTGTGGAGTTAAAGTCCTACACCTGAGCGATTTATTTATACTTATTTAAATCTCTGGATGAGATTTGACGCGGGTTCCTGTCTATTTCTTGCTTTCCATTTGCTCGGAATTTATTGTCACATTTAGAAATAAAAACTGGGACCCTTGTGATCTGTTTAGCTAGGCATCATATTCGACACAATCCCTTGTGGGCCGAAGGGCCTGTTT